>NC_092151.1:15552330-15637330 GCF_045791955.1 Oncorhynchus clarkii lewisi
GTTAAGTAGAAAACACGTGGAAATTGGGATATTGTGTGTGAACTATCCTTTTAAGATATTCATCAAATATTACAGACGTAGTCTACTAATGTAGTTAACGTAAGTTCAATCAGTAAGGCTGGTCTGAATGATTATCCTCACATTCTACTTTGATTCAGTAGTAGGTTACAACATAATTCACATCACATCCTTTATCATGGGCACAGCAGGAATTTATATCTGTGATGTTTACAAATGTTCTCGTCAACAGCACAGCATTATGTCACTCCTCCTTTACTATCAATTAGCCACGTGCGGAATGTCAATCACCTTTACCCTATAATCAATGAGCACAGCAGAATGATTCATCTTGAAGAAATGTATTCTTAACACCTGGAAATGAATCAATCTGCCATCATTAACACAATGATGAAATCAAATGATTGATTGTTTAAATATTAAAAGTGCATGGACAACAGAGAAAAACTAAATGGTATAATTTGAGGCCATGTGGCGAACAATAATGCAGGCACTGGAGATAGGGGTATGAACATGTGGGTGGGCCGTTGGGGTGTATTCGATGTTTGTGTGCGTCTGTATGTTGTGGTTCGTATGTGTATGTTTGTAATTGTTTGGGGGAAAAGTGAATAAATGAAATATAAATGTAATAGAATAATGGAACCTCACCACTCTTGCTAAATAACCTATGGGAATCCCTGTACGATGATCAGCTTGCTCTCCTCTCAACAATGGGCGTACAGCTTGTGATGTATTTAAATGATTGCTTACCCCTTTTCTCTCTCGCTGTCTTGCAGCACTTGTTACCGTCGACCCACCACCTCCCCACCCACCGCCACCAGCTGAAGTCCCGTAATCAGAACCTCTCACTCTCAGCGGGATGGGGGGTTTCCATGCCAGCTGCCCACCAAAGGGCTACTTGCCAAGCCAGCATCTGGCTCTGGGGGTAACCCTTCACAGACGAGGCCATCCGCTAAGCTACTTTAATACTTTCATATTCACGTGTTGTCTCTGTTGACTGATTTAACATTGGTCTCTTACCTGGTCATGGTGAACAGTCTACCACTCTAGTGAGCTCAGTACAAGTAATGGGGTGGGGATCCCTATTCAATCCCAGCACGGGGCCTGTGTATATCATAAATAATACAAAACAAATACAAAAGGAGTTCAGAATTCCGTTCTCCTTAAATAAACTCTACTTTATCTCCCTGCTTTTGCTCCTATCCTGCCATCTCCTTAAAAAAAATCTACTCATGTCACTAAATGTTCCAATAGCTGAAAATTGGGTTGATCAACAACAACCTAGTTTAGTGGCAGATGATGTAAATGTGTATATGTACTGTACTATATACTGGTATATGCCTCTGAAAATGTGTATTGAAAACGGGGTTATAGTACAGAAAAAGGGTTCTGCAACAGAACTAAACACAACAGCTAGCCTAGCGTCTGTCTGTCTCAGCCAAAGCTAACAGTACAGTCATCATTTCCAGACACACTCTTTATGGGTCAGGGGTCATCATAATGCTGATTGGTTAAACAATCTGTCCTCGGTTACACCGTTAGAGTGACAATAGCAGAGGTGCATAAAGATGGTTGCCCACATGGACTTACAACAAGTCCTTGTTTTAAGTGTGTGTATGTGTCAGCCAAAATGTTGAAAACAGTCACATTGCTCAAAACAGCTATGGTGCTAAAAACAGCCACAAAATAAAAACTGGATTATAAAGAGGAATTTATTAATCATTTAAAAATAATAATAATTCTAGAGTATTTTACAGTACACTTCTTGTGCATCACAGCAGGCTGCTGAGAAGAGAACTGCTCATAATAATGGCCGGGAAGGAGAAATTGGAATGGCATCAAACACATAGAAACCATATGTTTGATGTATTTGATACCAATCCACTGATTCCACTCTAGCCATGACCACGAGCCCGTTCTCCAAAATTAAGGTGCCACCAACCTCCTGTTATGTGCATAGTTTCCAGTGTTTTGTGAAGTTGTTGGCTATGACCAAGGGAGAAATCAAAAAGCAGGAACCCTGATTTTGTTGACATCATTTCATTAGCTTCGTTTTATCATCACATTTAGTCGTTTTCTAAATAGTTCAGTATGCAGTAGTTACAAATGTATCAGTTTGATTTAGGAACAGTGTAACTATTGAAAAGACAAACACATTCATAATCAACCATTACTTGGAACTGTACCATGTTTCTATCCACAGATCATTCATAGAGCCACTCTATCTCTGGGGTGCATCTCAATAATGTGAAAAAAGGAAAGGAGACAAGGAAAGGAAGCTCCTTTAGAGTATGTAGATGTGTCCTCACAGCTGACTCCTGTGTTTCAGGGTATTCCTGATCCAGTCAAACAGGTCCGCATGTGTGTGAGCCAACTGTATCCCAGCACAGTAGTCAACCAGCAACTCATACAGCTCACCTGAAACAGGGGAGAGGAATCAATCAATCAATCAAACTTGATTTACACGGCAACTAGGGGGATATGAGGTTTGACGAAACACAGTGAGGGGAAGGAGGACTTTCAGATCAGGTTCCACCTCCTGCAGTCTAATATTTACTATAGTTACTCACCCACTGTAGTTCTGTGTGTACTAACTCACCCACTGTAGTTCTGTGTGTACTAACTCACCCACTGTAGTTCTCTGTGTACTAACTCACCCACTGTAGTTTTGTGTGTACTAACTCACCCACTACAGTTCTGTGTGTACTAACTCACCCACTGTAGTTCTGTGTGTACTAACTCACCCACTGTAGTTCTGTGTGTACTAACTCACCCACTGTAGTTCTGTGTGTACTAACTCACCCACTGTAGTTCTGTGTGTACTAACTCACCCACTGTAGTTCTGTGTGTACTAACTCACCCACTGCAGTTCTGTGTGTACTAACTCACCCACTGTAGTTCTGTGTGTACTAACTCACCCACTGTAGTTCTGTGTGTACTAACTCACCCACTATAGTTCCGTGTGTACTAACTCACCCACTGTAGTTCTGTGTGTACTAACTCACCCACTGTAGTTCTGTGTGTACTAACTCACCCACTGTAGTTCTGTGTGTACTAACTCACCCACTGTAGTTCTGTGTGTACTAACTCACCCACTGTAGTTCTCTGTGTACTAACTCACCCACTGTAGTTCTCTGTGTACTAACTCACCCACTGTAGTTCTGTGTGTACTAACTCACCCACTGTAGTTCTGTGTGTACTAACTCACCCACTGGAGTTCTGTGTGTACTAACTCACCCACTGTAGTTCTGTGTGTACTAACTCACCTACTGTAGTTCTGTGTGTACTAACTCACCCACTGTAGTTCTGTGTGTACTAACTCACCCACTGTAGTTCTGTGTGTACTAACTCACCCACTGTAGTTCTGTGTGTACTAACTCACCCACTGTAGTTCTGTGTGTGACCAGTAGGTGGTGCATATCCTGCAGCTCTCTCTCCAAGCTGAAGTTCTTGAATGTGAAGAAGGCCACGCCCCTCTTAGCCCTGGCTGCAGCCATCAGCTGGACCAGAGCTGGGAGGGGAAAAACAACCAGATCAGATCACAGAGTCATTTTGTTTGAATTTTCAGAGTGGGTCTCTGTGGAATATCCTGTGGGTAGAGTTGAGTTATTGTTTGGGGGGTTAGGAGCCAGGGTCAACAGTTAGTAAGAGGTTAACAATTAGGGGTACCTTTAAGTTTGGGGTCTCCATTGAAGGCTCCGCAGCCCCAGTTTCCTGTGGCGATGTCAGGAAGGAAGTCTGGGCAAGTGTTGTCATCTGCCTTAAAGCCACAGTACGCCTGAGGGAGGATATTACAGGACACCACCGACATCAGATTTATCTCCAGCCCTGCTCTAGCTAGCACACCTGATTCTACTAATCAGCTGTAATCTGGCCCCTACAGGAGAGGAGGGTTGGCTCTCACCTTGTTGAGTTCCCTGGTGACCTGTTTCATGTTGTACTGTTCTCTCTGGTGTCTGAAGTGGAGAGCATCCATGGCCACAATCTGTCTATGTAGCCTCTGCCACTCATCCCTGCAAACACAGGCAGAGCAATCAGGGACTTTAGTGTGTGAGTGTGTGTGTGAGTGAGTGAGTTTGTGAGTGTGTGTGTTCACCTCTCAATGTCGTCTCTGTGAGGCCCTTCCCACTTAAAAGTGTCACTGTAGCCACTGTACTGACTGAACTGTTGAGAACCTACAGAGAGAGAGAGAGAGAGAGAGAGAGACAGAGAGAGAGAGAGAGAGAGAGAAAGAGAGAGAGACAGAGAGAGAGAGAGACAGAGAGAGAGAAAATGTGACGGAGTGAAAGGCAGAGGAGGAGAGATGATATAACCTGTGATCACACACACACACACACACACACACACACACACACACACACACACACACACACACACACACACACACACACACACACACACACACACACACACACACACACAGACACACACACACACACACACACACACCTGTGATGAAGAGACACTCATTGTCTCCTAGTTTCTCAGTGAAGAGTCGAGATACGATGAGTTCAGGGTTCATCAGGAACAGAATCTCCTCTTGAACCAGACCTGAGCCCAACACTCCACCTCCTATCATGTTACAGGCAAAGTCCGCCTGCAACACACACACACACACACACACACACACACACACACACACACACACACACACACACACACACACACACACACACACACACACACACACACACACACACACACACACACACACACTTACCATTACACACTCACAAATTCACAAACACACACACATACAGCATTACACACACACACACACACACACACACACACACACACACACACACACACACACACACACACACACACACACTTAGCATTACACAGTCACAAATTCACGAACACACACTTATACAGTGTTACACACACAAGCCAGTAGATGTCACCAACCTGTAACATCCCTGCTCCCTGTTCCTCTATGCAGCCTGCTGAGGTGACGTGGAGTTTAGGAACAGTCTCCTTACAACTGACACACAGAGAAAGACAAGAGGGGACATATTACGTTTGTCTGTGTGTTTGTGTGTGTGTGTGTGTGTGTGTCTGTGTGTGTGTGTGTGTGTGCGTGTGTAATGCTGTGTGTGTGTGTGTGTGTGTGTGTGTGTGTGTGTGTGTGTGTGTGTACCTCCCCCAGTTGGGCATGTCTCTGTCTCTGATGTAGCGCCTCTCAAAGGTCACCAGTCCACAGGGCCTGGTCGCTGTCATGGCAACAACAAGGGTCAAAGTTCATACAGGTAAACCTGGTTCCCACAGCAACTATTATCAGAGGGTATTCCTCATCGACACTCATCGACTGTCTTAAATAGGTTCCTGTAACCTACATTCTTTACCCTACAGTACACTACAGCACTTGTATTCCAGTCATTATAGTGACTATAGTAGTGTGTGGTAGTAACGTACCTGGGTCTGTGACAGTGTGGAAGTAATGAAGGAGGGCTCTCAGCTTCTCTCTCTTCCTCTCAGACCACTTTTCAAACAGACTGACAACACAGAGAGATAGAGTGGTCACATGTTATCATCTGTTGAAGTTGGAATACTTTGTGTTTGTCTCTATGTGTGTGGGTCCTCAGTGGAGTTTGTTGTGTGTGTTCTGACCTGTTAAAGTTGATGGTGGGGTAGTTGTGGTACTCTGCTCTGGGGTTGGGAGAGTTGCGGTGGGGGAAGGTGCAGTAGAAGGCGTTGGCCAGCAGACAAGCTATCTGACTCTGGGACAACGTGATGGACCGAGTCTGGCCCTTCTGGAGTAGAGGGATAGCCTACACACACACACACACACACACACACACACACACACACACACACACACACACACACACACACACACAGACACACACTTAACAGACTGAGTAGAGAACACACATTCAGTACCTCTACAATCTCTACCCTACATAGTGCACTACCTCTGTACCCTAAATAGTGCACTATCTCTGTACCCTACATAGTACACTCTCTGTACCCTTCATAGTACACTCTCTGTACCCTACATAGTATACTATCTCTGTACCCTAAAAAGTACACTCTTGGTACCCTACATAGCATACTATCTCTGTACCCTCCATAGTACACTCTCTGTACCCTACATAGTACACTATCTCTGTACCCTACATAGTGCACTCTCTGTACCCTACATAGTACACTCTCTGTACCCTACATAGTGCACTACCTCTGTACCCTAAATAGTGCACTACCTCTGTACCCTACATAGTACACTAACTCTGTACCCTACATAGTATACTATCTCTGTACCCTACATAGTACACTCTTGTTACCCTACATAGCATACTATCTCTGTACCCTACATAGTACACTCTCTGTACCCTACATAGTATACTCTCTGTACCCTACATAGTATACTATCTCTGTACCCTACATAGTATACTATCTCTGTACCCTACATAGTACACTAACTCTGTACCCTACATAGTGCACTCTCTGTACCCTACATAGTACACTCTCTGTACCCTACATAGTGCACTACCTCTGTACCCTAAATAGTGCACAACCTCTGTACCCTACATAGTACACTAACTCTGTACCCTACATAGTATACTATCTCTGTACCCTACATAGTACACTCTCTGTACCCTACATAGTACACTATTTGTACCCTACATAGTATACTATCTCTGTACCCTACATAGTACACTCTCGGTACCCTACATAGCATACTATCTCTGTACCCTACATAGTACACTCTCTGTACCCTACATAGTACACTATCTCTGTACCCTACATAGTACACTCTCTGTACCCTACATAGTATACTATCTCTGTACCCTACATAGTACACTCTCTGTACCCTACATAGTGCACTAACTCCGCACCCTACATAGTACACTATCTCTGTACCCTACATAGTACACTCTCTGTACCCTACATAGTACACTCTCTGTACCCTACATAGTTCACTATCTCTGTACCCTACATAGTACACTACCTCTGTACCCTACATAGTATACTATCTCTGTACCCTACATAGTACACTCTCTGTACCCTACATAGTACACTAACTTTGTACCCTACATAGTACACTACCTCTGTACCATACATAGTACACTACCTCTGTACCCTACATAGTACACTATCTCTGTACCCTACATAGTACACTTACTCTGTACCCTACATAGAATTCTACCTCTGTACCATAGTACATCATTCAGTTCCTATGTTGTTACCTTCTTGATATTGTGAGGCAGGCTGGAGGCCAGCTCTGCTATCTTAGGAAAAACAGACGTGTAGTATTTCTCTTCTTTGGGTGATTTCTAGAGGAGAGAGGGAAAGGAGAATATATCATTGTAAAGTGGTTGTTTTGGTCCTGGATGCTGATTTGTTGATTGCAGGGAGTTATTCACCCCAATCCCCGGGTAATACCTGTTCCTTTTGAAATATCAATGTACATCCACTGTCCCACAGCCCAGCCAGGCAATTTATAAACTTCATCTCCCATGGAAAAAAGTATCAAGACATTATTTTCCCATGATACTAGCTAGCATTTAGTTTTCAACAGCTGTGGTTTGTCTTAACCTTGCTGCCTGCCTCTCCAACTTGTGCAACAAAGTAGCATCTTTTAGAGATCTCCACTGTGCCATAGAGAGAATGAACATGACGAGACTTCTCAGCTTCTCTGATCCAGGCCAATTCATTTATCAGCATCATTATAATGGATATATCAAAATAAATGGCAATAGAAACAAATGTAAAACAAAAATGAAAATGGACATAGTTGGCTGTCATTTCAGCTGCTTGATGTGATTGTGTGTTAGCTTTAGCACTCTAGTCAATCAGATCCACTTTAGCCGACATCCGCATAATGGTTATTTTGACAGTGTCGGAGGTGGAACTGCGTTAGAGCTGTCTAATGCACAAGTTGTTCCTTGCATTATACCTAAAAAGGACATTGACAATGGCTGCAAGGAGTCACATTAAGTGAAGAGCATTTCGTATGGTTCTGTATGTAAATCAGAGTCAACCATTTAGTATGATAAGTTATGTTACAAAAACAAAAGTAGGGTGGTTGGTTAGGGTGCATGGGTGTGCGTATAATGAGAACATCTAGCAACCCAAAGGTTGCGAGTTCAAATCTCATCACGGACAACTTTAGCACTTTAGCTAACCCTGCACCTAAACCTAAACCTAACCCCTAGCCTAGCTAATGTTAGCGAGCTAGCTAACAACACCTAGCCACCTAGCTAGAATTCGTAACATATCATATGTCTTGAAAATTCATAACATATTGTACGTTTTGAAAATTTGTCAAATTTAATAAGAATTGTAATTTGTAACATACAGTATATATGGTATTGTAGTATTCATTGACTACAGCTCAGTGTTCAACACCATAGTACCCTCAAAGCTCATCACTAAGCTAAGGACCCTGGGACGAAACACCTTCCTCTGCAACTTGATCCTGGACTTCCTGACGAGCCGCCCCCAGGTGGCAAGAGTAGGCAATAACACATCTGCCCCTCTGATCCTCAACACTGGGGCCCCTCAGGGGTGCATGCTCAGTCCCCTCCTGTACTCCCTGTTCACCCATGACTGCGTGGCCAAGCACAACTCCAACACCATCATTAAGTTTGACGAAGACACAACGGTGGTAGGTCTGATCACGACAATGATGAGACAGCCTATAAGGAGTAGGTCAGAGACCTGGCCATGTGGTGCCAAGACAACAACCTCTCCCACAACGTGATCAAGACAAAAGAGATGATCGTGGAATACAGGAAAATGAGGGCCGAGCATGCCCCCATTCTCATCGACGGGGCTGTAGTGGAGCAGGTTGAGAGCTTCAAGTTCCTTGGTGTCCACACCACCAACAAACTATCATGGTCCAAGCACACCAAGACAGTTGTGAAGAGGGTACAACAACACTTATTCCCCCTCAGGAGACTGAAAAGATTTGTCATGGGACCTCAGATCCTCAAAAAGTTCTAGAGCTGCACCATTGAGAGCATCACCACCTGGTATGGCAACTGCTCGTCCTCCGACTGCAAGGCGCTACAGAGGATAGTGCGTACGGCCCAGTACATCACTTGGGTAAAGCTTCCTGCTATCCAGGACCTCCATACAGGGCGGTGTCAGAGGAAAGCCCTAAAAATTGCCAAAGACTCCAGCCACCCAAGTCATAGACTGTCCTCTCTGCTACCGCATGGCAAGCGGTACTGGGCGCCAAGTCTCGGACCAAAAGGCTTCTTAGCAGCTTCCACCCCCAAGCCATAAGACTGCTTAACAGCTAATCAAATGTCTACCCGGACTATTTGCATAAATCGCCACCCTTTTTACACTGCTGCTAATCGCTGTTTGCATAGTCATTTTACCCCTTCCTACATGTACATATTACCTCAATTACCTCGACTAACCTGTAATTGGCACATTTACTCGGGACCGGTACTCCCTGTATATAGCCTCGTTATTGTTCTTTTATTGTTGCACTTTAATTTTTTTACTTTAGTTTATTTAGTCAATATTTTCTTACCCTTAATTTTCTTGAAACTGCATTGTATGTTAAGGGCTTGTAAAGTAAGCATTTTACAGTTTACAACTGATGTATGTGACAAATAAAATTTGATTTGATACAAAATGGGTGAAGGACATCCACAAATTAATACATACCATATGAAACGTATCATATCATACTAAATGGAGTGTCTTGGATTTACCTACAGAATAATACGAAATACACTGAGATCAGGTTGCAATCCCAAGCAGCCTTGTTTACAATTTAGAACACTGGAATATGTGAGATGTAATCTACACCTCAATTAGGATAATAGAAATCCAAAACATAATTGTTAATATACAGACTACACTTTCTCGTTCTGAATGCGAGTAAGATGGGTGTGACAATGACCACAAGAGCAGTTGCTCACCAATTTGATGGCTTCAACCGAGTTCCACCTCCGACACCGCCAAAACATCTGATTGAATCTAGGCCTTAGTTGGTTAGCTAGCAAAGATGAAGTAGCTAGCCTTCATGGCAACCTTTTTGCTTAGAACATTTGGATTGGACGACCAGCTTGTTTGGTAAGCAACTTCAGAATCTCAGAACTAACTGGATTTTGCCCGCACTATAATGTCTGGTGGAAAAATGAAATAAAACAAATGTACGTATTAAAATAATTTTTTCAATGAAAACATGTCATTCGTCTTTGTTGGTAACCGTTTTACAAAAGCAATAAGGCCCTCGAACCCGGGAATTATTAGGAATAACACCCTCCTAAGGGCTGTTTTAACACCCTTAGAGAGAGTTCATTCACAGTGAAGTGGTAACTGACCTGAACAAAGGTATGCAGGGCATCAAAGGACCATTGATCTTCATACTTTGGGTTGTATTTCTTTATGGCTTTCTAAGTGGAGATAAACATGTAGATCATTGTTAAACAGTACTGGTCAAACATGCTAACCCCTACCTTAACTGTTACCCCAAACCCAGGTTAACCCGAGGGGGCATGTTAGGAAATGTTAGGATAATGGAGGCGTGTTAGGAAATGTTAGGATAATGGAGGCATGTTAGGAAATGTTAGGATGATGGATTCATGTTAGGAAATGTTAGGATGATGGAGGCATGTTAGGAAATGTTAGGATGATGGATTAATGTTAGGAAATGTTAGGATGATGGATTAATGTTAGGAAATGTTAGGATAATAGAGTCATGTTAGGAAATGTTAGGATGATGGATTCGTGTTAGGAAATGTTAGGATGATGGATTCATGTTAGGAAATGTTAGGATGATGGATTCATGTTAGGAAATGTTAGGATGATGGATTCATGCTAAGGAATGTTAGGATGATGGATTCATGTTAGGAAATGTTAGGATAATGGAGGCATGTTAGGAAATGTTAGGATGATGGATTCATGTTAGGAAATGTTAGGATAATGGATTCATGTTAGGAATTGTTAGGATGATGGATTCATGTTAGGAAATGTTAGGATGATGGATTCATGTTAGGAAATGTTAGGATAATGGATTCATGTTAGGAATTGTTAGGAATGGATTCATGTTAGGAAATGTTAGGATGATGGATTCATGTTAGGAAATGTTAGGATGATGGATTTGTGTTAGGAAATGTTAGGATACTAGAGGCATGTTAGGAAATGTTAGGATGATGGATTCATGTTAGGAAATGTTAGGATTATGGATTCATGTTAGGAAATGTTAGGATGATGGATTCATGTTAGGAAATGTTAGGATAATGGAGGCGTGTTAGGAAATGTTAGGATGATGGAGGCGTGTTAGGAAATGTTAGGATGATGGATTCATGTTAGGAAATGTTAGGATACTAGAGGCATGTTAGGAAATGTTAGGATGATGGATTCATGTTAGGAAATGTTAGGATGATGGATTCATGTTAAGGAATGTTAGGATGATGGATTCATGTTAGGAAATGTTAGGATAATGGAGGCATGTTAGGAAATGTTAGGATGATGGATTCATGTTAGGAAATGTTAGGATAATGGATTCATGTTAGGAATTGTTAGGATGATGGAGGCATGTTAAGAAATGTTAGGATGATGGATTAATGTTAGGAAATGTTAGGATGATGGATTAATGTTAGGAAATGTTAGGATAATAGAGTCATGTTAGGAAATGTTAGGATGATGGATTCGTGTTAGGAAATGTTAGGATGATGGATTCATGTTAGGAAATGTTAGGATGATGGATTCATGTTAAGGAATGTTAGGATGATGGATTCATGTTAGGAAATGTTAGGATAATGGATTCATGTTAGGAATTGTTAGGAATGGATTCATGTTAGGAAATGTTAGGATGATGGATTCATGTTAGGAAATGTTAGGATGGTGGATTCATGTTAGGAAATGTTAGGATACTAGAGGCATGTTAGGAAATGTTAGGATGATGGATTCATGTTAGGAAATGTTAGGATGATGGATTCATGTTAGGAAATGTTAGGATGATGGATTCATGTTAGGAAATGTTAGGATAATGGAGGCGTGTTAGGAAATGTTAGGATGATGGAGGCGTGTTAGGAAATGTTAGGATGATGGATTCATGTTAGGAAATGTTAGGATAATGGAGGCGTGTTAGGAAATGTTAGTATAATGAAGGCGTGTTAGGAAATGTTAGGATAATGGAGGCATGTTAGGAAATGTTAGGATAATGGAGGCATGTTAGGATGATGGATTCGTGTTAGGAAATGTTAGGATAATGGAGGCGTGTTAGGAAATGTTAGGATAATGGAGGCGTGTTAGGAAATGTTAGGATAATGGAGGCATGTTAGGATGATGGATTCATGTTAGGAAATGTTATGATAATGGAGGTGTGTTAGGAAATGTTAGGATAATGGAGGCGTGTTAGGAAATGTTAGGATAATGGAGGCGTGTTAGGAAATGTTAGGATAATGGAGGCGTGTTAGGAAATGTTAGGACAATGGAGGCGTGTTAGGAAATGTTAGGATAATGGAGGCGTGTGTGTGTGTGTCGTACCTCTACGTCACTCACTGATGCAGTGGTCTTATTGGCCAGACTCTCCAGCTGTTTAGAGACCACCTCCCACCGACTTCGCTCAGAGCTGGTTACCTGGGAAAAGTCAATCAATCAACCAACTAACCAATCAACCAACTAACCATTCAAGCAACTGACCAATCAAACAACTAACCAATCAACTACCTTACCACTCAACTCAACCAACTAACAAATCAATAATTCAGCCACCAAACCAAACCAATCAATCAATTAACCAAGCAACCAAACAATCGACAAATAATGTATAAATTAAACAGTAAAGGAATGATTCAATGAACACACCCATCCAGTCTTCATGAGGCTTTCTGGTGAGCAGGGCATCTTAACAAAGTCACTGTGCCACACATGACGTCCAAAATGAGGTTTCAATGTCATTTTTGGGTGGAACTCATTCACCTGAATAGGGAGGTAGACAGACATGAATGATCTGTTAGAGACAGCAATGATTTCAATACACATTTTCTGGTGTAAAGATCCTGTTCACTCTCAGACGCTTTTAAAACTATATTTTTCATTGAGCTAGACTCTCTTAACTATCTCACTCTACCTCCTCCTCATTCTCTCCATAATCACAAACAAAGAAAGACACCACAGTTATTCAGACCAGACAGAGCGATGCCAGAGAGTCTTACATTTATGAGGACGTTGTGAGTTCTGCTGAAGGACAGTGGCTCCAGCTCCTTGTGACACTCAGGGACTTTCTTCAGCTGAGAGAGAAAGCAGCACGACCTCTTCTCCTCCTCACCCCTCACTCCTCTTGTTCCATCCCTCTTGCTTTCCCACCCTATATCCATCGCTTCTTCCCTCACCCCCTCCATCTCTCTTTCAGTTGTTCCATCCCTCTCTCCTACCCTTGCTCCATCCATTTCAACTTCCCTCCCGCCATCCCTCTTTTTCTCACTTTCCATTTCCTTATGTTTCTGTCTTTCTTCCTCTTTCTTCCTTTCTCCATCCCTTTCTCTCTCACTGTCTCCGTGCAGTGATTTGGCGACCGGAGTGTTGTCAACGTCGACCAAGTTTCCAACAGGGATCTCGCGGCGTTTGACCTCCTGACCCCTGTCCTTGTCCTCCATGGGGTCGTCTTGATGCAGAGCAGCTTTCGTCTGGGAGCTGTGGTTGTTATGACATGCTATCCCTAGAGAGAGACAGAGAGACAGGAGAACACAGGATGACAATTTGATGCTGTATTTGATAGCTGTAGGACCTTCAATAAGAATAAGTTGATGTTATTATAATCAGTCAATCAAACTTGAATTGTCCCCAGAGGGAAATTTGGTTTGTGAGCAGCGGTAACATGATAGAAATAGTTAATTCAATAGTTAAGAAAGGTAATAGATGTTCTATTTAAGTAAAGGTCTTCATTAACACAGACAGCACAATTCCGATCTTTTGCACAATTATTGGCAAACGATCTGATATGATCTGATTGGTCAAAAGACAAATAATTGGGCAACAGATCAGATTTCGGACACCTGTAGAACTCGCAGATTTAGTATTTCCAACCCACCTGTAGTGGAGATCTTGGTCCATTCTCCTTTAAGGAGGTCTTCTACTTTCACTCTCAGCTCAGACACGGACTTATTCACATCTCCAAAGTACTGAAGAGGACAGACAATGATGCTGGGCAAGTCTGAAGATACACTGGGACTGGAGAGAGATTGATAACTCTGGACAGAGAGAGAGAGAGAGAGAGAGAGAGAGAGAGAGAGAGAGAGAGAGAGAGATTTACATTATTGTAACTTCATATTCATATCATGTATAGGCATGGCGGTATAGTCACCTGAAGGAAATGGATGTGATCATCTGTGTGTGAGAGTTTCTCCAGCTCAGCATCTCTCCTCCTCAGCTCAACTAGCTCCTGTTTCAGTGGCTCCAGTAGACCTTCAGCACGACTCACTTCAGCCTTCTCCTGAGCTCTGATCAGCTCCTTCACCTCAGAGCGCCTTTCCTCCATGGAGCGGATCAGTTCAGTAAAGATCCTCTCACTGTCATCCACTGCTGCATTTGCAGAACGCTGTTAGGAGAGAGAGAGAGGGAGAGGGAGAGAGAGAGAGAGAGAGAGAGAGAGAGAGAGAGAGAGAGAGAGAGAGAGGGAGAGAGAGAGAGAGAGAGAGAGGGGGGGAGAGAGGGAGAGAGAGAGAGAGAGAGAGAGAGAGAGAGAGAGAGAGAGAGAGAGAGAGAGAGAGAGAGAGAGAGAGAGAGAGAGGGAATTGTATGAGTGAGTGCTGTGTAGAGTTAGATATCCTGGTTTTTATTTCACGTTTTCTTTTCTTGGTGGTGTCTTTTTTTGTTCTTCCCCTGCATGATTAAGGTTATCATTATTGTTATTTAGTTGTTGTGGTAGAATTAAGTATATTGTTTTTCGTGTTGAAATTACCCTGGCTTTGGTGGGGATGGCGACCCACATGGGGACGCTGTGCCTGTCACTTCGGCACGGCTTTAGGTGTGTTACTGAAGCTACTGTCACTGTGGAGGAGTTTCTGGTCGCTGTAGGAGAGAATGTTGCTTATGCGTCATGGATGAATAAAGATGTGGTGGTTTTTCTTAAAGAAGAGCGTCTTGTTGATCGTATGGTTGAGCATGGTGTACTTCTTAAAGAAGAGTGTCTTGTTGATCGTATGGTTGAGCATGGTGTACTTCTTAAAGAAGCGTGTCTTGTTGATCGTATGGTTGAGCATGGTGTACTTCTTAAAGAAGAGCGTCTTGTTGATTGTATGGTTGAGCATGGTGTACTTCTTAAAGAAGAGTGTCTTGTAGATCGTATGGTTGAGCATGGTGTACTTCTTAAAGAAGAGTGTCTTGTTGATCGTATGGTTGAGCATGGTGTACTTCTTTTAAAGAAGAGCGTCTTGTTGATCGTATGGTTGAGCATGGTGTACTTCTTAAAGAAGAGTGTCTTGTTGATTGTATGGTTGAGCATGGTGTACTTCTTAAAGAAGAGTGTCTTGTTGATCGTATGGTTGAGCATGGTGTACTTCTTAAAGAAGAGTGTCTTGTTGATCGTATGGTTGAGCTTGGTGTACTTCTTAAAGAAGAGTGTCTTGTTGATCGTATGGTTGAGCATGGTGTACTTCTTAAAGAAGAGTGTCTTGTTGATCGTATGGCTGAGCATGGTGTACTTCTTAAAGAAGAGTGTCTTGTTGATCGTATGGTTGAGCATGGTGTACTTCTTAAAGAAGAGTGTCTTGTTGATCGTATGGTTGAGCATGGTGTACTTCTTAAAGAAGAGTGTCTTGTTGATCGTATGGTTGAGCATGGTGTACTTCTTAAAGGAATGTTTATTCAAGTTACGCCGCTTTTTTCTCTGTCAACAAGGGTAGCGATTTCAAATGTACCGCCGTTTATTCCCAATGAGCTGTTGGAGCGCGAGTTATTGCGGTTTGGGAAGTTTGCAAGTTCAATTAAGATTGTCCCGTTGGGTTGCAAACACCCGGCTTTGAAACAGGTTGTCGTTTTGGCGACAGGTGTTTATGTTTTTGGACTCACCGGAGCAGACTTTGTAGTTATTGTTTAAAGTCAAGTATGACAACAGACTGTATATGGCTCATGCTAATACGGGTAGTCAACGGTGTTCTGAGTGTGGTGATGTTGGCCATAAGCGACATGCTTGCCCGAAAAGGGAGAAGGCGGAGGGAGGGGCGCAGGTGGTCCTCGTAATGCCTGGGCCCGCTGATGTAGGGAGAGGTGGGCCGACAGCGGTAGAGCAGCATGTTGCTGAGGAACAAGTTGTCAGTGTTGAGGGCACGGAGTTGCAACTTGCACCAGAAGGGAATGTTATGCAGCAGAAAAATATTGTTGTAGAAGGTAAGGACAGATCTGAAGAGCTATTTTCTCAGACTGGTGAGGAGTTGTCCAGTACGAGTGCTGGGGTACAGGAGGGGGTTCATGTGGAGCTAATCTCCCAGGTAGTGGAGGAGATGCCCACTATGAGTAACGGGGTACAGGAGGGGGTTCATGTGGGGCTAGTCTCCCAGGTAGTGGATGAGATGCCCACTATGAGTGATGGGGTACAGGAGGGGGTTCATGTGGAGCTAATCTCCCAGATAGTGGAGGAGATGCCCACTATGAGTAATGGGGTACAGGAGGGGGTTCGGGTGGGGCTAGTCTCCCCACCTGGAGGAGATGCCTGGTACGAGTGATGGGGTGCAAGTGGGGGGTGTTCAGAGGGATGTGGTAGAGGGGAGTCAGTGGTCTGTGGCCTCAGCTGAGGATCAGGAGAAGGATATGGATATCTCTATTGATAAGATAGCAGCTGGTATCGACTCAATTACAATCTAGAGGAGGTAAATGGGTTCCTGGATCAGACATTTGGGAAATCTGTCAAATTGGCAGATTTTTTTGATGTTGATAGATTTGTGAGGTCAGCTGTGATGTTACAGAAGAAGGTGGGGTTAGACCAGCTGAGTGAGAAGAAGTGTTTTCGCTTGAGGATATTTGTTACTGCTGTTACGGCAGCAAAAGGTAGTGGGAAACATGGTAAGGTTAAGAGAAAATTAAAACAATGATGATGATCATGCTTCATAGGGTGTTTTATTATTCTTTCTGGTTTCTCTGTGGTTTCTTCTGCTTTTCCTTTCTCTTTTCTATATGGAGGTACTAAGGGTAGGTTCTGTCAATATTAATGGAGGAAGGGACAGGAATAAGAGGGTTTGGGTATTAGAAGTAATAAAACAGAAAAGGCTTCATGTAGTTTTTCTACAGGAGATGCATAGTGATGAGGCTAATGAGGTTCACTGGGGTATGTGGTGGGATACACTCAGTCATGGTACTAATTTCAGCGCTGGGGTGGCAATCTTGTTTTCCTCAGGCTTAGGGGTGACTGTGGTATCTACAACAGAGATTGTCAACGGTCGGGTTTAATTGGTCAAGGCGGATGTTATGTTTAAATGTTTTATTTTATTTTTTATGTTTATGCTCCTATTGAGGGTACAGTATTGCTGTATTTGATCAAATAAAGGAAACCTTAAGACAGTGTGACCAAGAGGGGTGTATGGTTTTAGCGGGGGACTGGAACTGTACAGTGGAGTTTACTGTTGATCGCACTGCTGAAGAACCTCATCTGCTGTCAGCAACTTGTCTGTCTGGTTTATTAACTGAGTTTGAGCTTTCTGATGTGTGGAGAGTAAGGAATGCAGAAGTTAGGCAGTACACATGGTTAAAAGTTAATGAAGGTCGTGTCAGTGCAGCAAGGTTAGACAGGTTGTATGTATCTGAGCACTACTGTAGTAGGGTTGGAAGGTTAGACAGGTTGTATGTATCTGATCACTACTGTGGTAGGGTTGGAAGGTTAGACATGTTGTTTGTATCTGATCACTACTGTAGTAGGGTTGGAAGGTTAGACATGTTGTTTGTATCTGATCACTACTGTAGTAGGGTTGGAAGGTTAGACAGGTTGTATGTATCTGATCACTACTGTAGTAGGGTTGGAAGGTTAGACATGTTGTTTGTATCTGATCACTACTGTAGTAGGGTTGGAAGGTTAGACAGGTTGTATGTATCTGATCACTACTGTGGTAGGGTTGGAAGGTTAGACAGGTTGTATGTATCTAATCACTCCTGTAGTAGGGCTGGAAGGTGTGATATTACTCCTGTATGTTTCTCTGATCACCATATTGTTACTGTTGATATTCACTTGTCCTGTCCACGAAGGTCATCACCTTATTGGTATTCTATTGCTAAGTTGTTACATGATGTCATGTTTTGTGAAAGGTTTCTGTTGTTTTGGGAAAAATGGAGGGTTATAAAAGGGAATTTTGAGTCCTTGAGGCAATGGTGGGAGGTTGGGAAGGCCCACATACGATTGATTGTTTTGTCAACAGTATACTGCCCTGTCTCGTATTGGAGTTAAAGAGACTATCAGGGCCCTTGAACAGGACATCAAATCTATTGAGTTGAAGTTGCTCACTCAGAATGACCCCGGACTAGTTATGAACTTACAGGACAAGAGACATGAACTGAGGTTGTTTTTACATGAAAGAGTGAAGGGTGCCTTGATTAGGTCTCGTTTTGCTACCCTCAAGGATATGGATGCTCCTAGCGCTTTTTTGAAAACCTAGGACAGTCGACAATGCAACGTAAACAGATGGTCTGCCTTCGTCTCCCTGATGGGAAGATGACGACGGATGACAGTGAAATGCGCCAACATGCCGTGAATTTTTACTCTGCCCTCTATAAGGCGCAGGATTGTGATTCTTTGTGTACTAAACAGTTGTTACACGGTCTTCCTCAATTGGGACCAGAGCAGTGAGTTGCTTTGGACTCTGACTTTATTCTGCAGGAGCTGTCCACAGCAGTTATGCAGCTCTCAACAGGCCGAGCCTTTGGCATCGATGGTTTACCATCTGAGTTCTATAAGCACTTTTGAGGGTCTATTGGGGAGGATTTTTTTGAAGTGGTGTGTGAATCTTTTCATGAGGGTTCTCTTCCTGTATCCTGTCAACGTGCTGTGCTTTCATTGTTGCCAGAAAAGGGGGATTTGGTTAATATAAAAAATTGGCGACCTGTTGCATTGCTGTGCGCAGAATATGAAATTGTATCTAAATGTCTCTCAAACAGGTTGAAAGAGTATCTGGGGCTGTTGGTCCATAAGGACCAGTCTTACTGTTAACCTGACCTCTCTGTTGTTGATAACTTGTTTCTAATAAGAGATGGTTTAGACATTTGTAAACTGTCTGATGTGAATGTGGGTTTACTTTCTTTGGATCAGGAGAAGGCTTTTGACCGTGTGGACCACCAGTACTTGTTCAAGACAATGAAAACCTTTGGGTTTGGGGATGTTTTTTGTCTTGGATGAGTTTACTGTATGCTGGGGCCTTGTGTATGGTGAAGGTGGGGGGTGGTTTGAGTTCCCCCATCCCTATCCAAAGGGGCATCAGGCAGGGATGCCCAATTTCAGGGCAGTTAACCAATGCTTTGTTTTTTAAGAGCGAGGCTTACTGGTTTCTCTGTGCCAGGAGTAATGAAGGGTCCCACGATAGCGCTGTCTGCGTATGCAGATGATGTGACAGTTTTTATTACAGGGGCCTCGGATGTTAAGGTTCTCTCAAACGCTTTAAAGTTGTATGAGGGGGCCTCCTCAGCTAGAGTCAATTGGGAAATGAGTGAATCGCTGTGGGCAGGTCAGCTTCAGACGGGGTCTGCTCCATGGTTACCAGGGGGGCTTCAGACAGGGTCCGCTCCACGGTTACCAGGGGGGCTTCAGACGGGGTCTGCTCCACGGTTACCAGGGGGGCTTCAGACTGGGTCTGCTCCACGGTTACCAGGGGGGCTTCAGATTGGGTCTGCTCCACGGTTACCAGGGGGGCTTCAGACTGGGTCTGCTCCACGGTTACCAGGGGGGCTTCAGACTGGGTCCGCTCCACGGTTACCAGTAGGGCTTCAGACGGGGTCTGCTCCACGGTTACCAGGGGGGCTTCAGTGGGGCAGAGATGGGATGAAGACTTTGGTTTTTTTTCTAGGCTCTGATGTATTTCAGAAAAATAACTGGGAGGGTGTAGTGGAGAAGGTGTGTGCCAGATCGTCAATGTGGAAATGGGTTCTACCCCAGCTGTCTTATAAGGGAAGGGTCCTGGTAGCTAATAATCTTGCTGCCTCTACCCTGTGGCACAGATTAATGATTTTACAGCTACCCGGGGGTCTGATACCAGAGCTTCAGAGGACCCTTGTCAATTTTTTCTGGTCTGGACAACACTGGATTAAAGCTGCAGCCCTGTACCTGCCACTGTACAAGGGTGGGCAAGACATGGTGGACATTTCTTCCAGGATCATGGCTTTCCCAGTTCAAGCAGCCCAGAGACTGTTGTACAGTGACGGTTCTAGCTGGGTCGACACAACCTATACATTGATGAGGAGAGCGGGCTGTTTGGGCTTAGATAAGCACCTTTTTCTCTTAACGCTGGAGGGGTTGATTTGTCTGGTCTGACTACATCTTATGAGTCTGTTATGCAGGCTTGGAGAGTTCTTGTCAAGTCCCGTAAGGCCGGCACACCACCAGGGATGTGGCTTTTTGAAGAGCCTCTTTTTTTACAACACTGACATCCAGTCCCGTGCTCTGGGTTCAGCCAGCCTACGTTCATGCTTATTAGGTGAGGGGTGTACTAAGCAGATCGTTGGAGGAGCTTGGAGAAAGAGCAGGGATCCGATCATCTCGCCTACTGAGGAAGGTCGTTGATGAGGTCTGTGAATCCTTGCCAGTACTTCATCTGCAGTATGTGACACTTCCAATTCTGATCGGTGGAAGGAGGGTCTAGATTATGTGTTCCCTGCACTGATTGTTAGTGCTGTGGCGGGGGACTTCGAGGAGGACATGGGGATGCTGCTTTCCTTCGAGACCCCGGAGCTGGGGGACTTCGAGGAGGACATGAGGATGCTGCTTTCCTTCAGGACCCCGGAGCTGGGGGACTTCGAGGAGGACATGGGGATGCTGCTTTCCTTCAGGACCCCGGAGCTGGGGGAGTTCAAGGTGGTAGGAAAGAAGGCCATGTATAAAATCTGTGTAAAAGTGTCCCATGCCTCTTCCCTGGAAGGGGTAAAATTGACAAGGTGGGGGATGTGTTTAATTTAATTTAATTTGGCAAGTCAGTTAAGAACAAATTCTTATTTTCAATGATGGCCTAGGAACAGTGAGTTTAACTGCCTTGTTCAGGGGCAGAGTGACAGATTTTTACCTTGTCAGCTCGGGGATTTGATCTTGCAACCTTTCGGTTACAAGTCCAACGCTCTAACCACTAGGCTACCTGCCGTGTTGGGCCCAGGTGCACCCCCAAAAAGCTGTTGGCGGTCTTTATACAAACTGCCTATTGAAAAGAGGACAGCTGACCTACAATGGAGGATAATACATGGAGCCATAGCCACCAATATGCATCTGGTATATCTGGATCCGACAGTTGGGGAAGGGTGTCCATTCTGTGCTGAGTCTGAAACTCTGGCACATCTGTTTCTACAGTGACCCAGGTTGGTTGGGATGATTGACCTGATCACTTCTTGGTTCTTTGGGAGAGGTGTTCTCTTTCCAACGTTTTATATTAAAGTACAGGTTTAGTTGAAGGGGTATAGTTATTTTGCTTAATTTTGATTTAGGGGCAGCTAAATTAGCAATATGGAAGACCCGAAAGAACAGTATTGGGGGACAGGGGTCTGTGGATGTGGTGGGAATGCTGGAGGGAATGTTGGCAGCAAGACTGAGGGTTGAGTTGCCTATTACAAACTGGTTAACAATATTGATCTGTTTGAGTATATGGGGTAATCAGAGTCTGTTGTGTTTAGTTACTGTGGAGGAGGATTTGGTGTTGTGTTTTTAATTAATGTGTAACTATGGTTTTGTATTAGTTTGTCTTGTGTTGTGGGTTCCCAGACCCAATAAAGATTATTTTAAACTCAAAACTCTCTCTCTCTCTCGCTCTCTCTCTCACTTGACTGGAGGAGGGAAGTGAAATGGTGCATCTCTTCTGGTCAATAATAATAGTCACCTTAAGAGACTCCACAGCCTGTTGGATCTCCTTCAGCACCTTCTCTCTCTCCTGGACATTCTGCTGACTCATCCCCAGCTGACTCTGTGGAGAAACACTCTTTATTGAGCTACCAAGTTTTATGTGTCCAATAAGTCACAGTAACTAACAGGATAGAGATGAATGTTGAGAAAGTCCCTTTGGAAAACTATGATCTATGTTGTTTGTTAAAAAAGGCCAGCCATCTCAACCCATTTTCTCACCTTCATAACCTGTCAATCACTTAGCAAACAAGTTGTTCTGGTCTTACCTGTATCTCAGTCCTCTCTGCTGCAGCTGACACTGTATCATGGCCTTTATGTTTATCCATCACACAATGATAGCAGATGCACTGTTGATCGGTACGACAGTAAACCTCCAGCAGTTTGTCATGATGAGAGCAGATCTTCTCCTGTAGTTGTGCGGTGGCTTTGACCAGCTTGTGTTTCTTTAGTCCAGGAACATCATAGTGAGGCTGGAGGTGAGTCTCACAGTAAGACACCAGACACACCAGACAGGACATGAGGGCTTTCTGCTTTCTGGTCCCAGTGCAGAAATCACACGCCACATCTCCAGGTCCAGCATAGCACAGAGCAGGGGGAGCAGCCTGGAGTCCTGTCTTCTTCAGTGTCTCCACCACCTCAGCCAACATGTTATTTTTCCTCAGAGTAGGCCTTGGAGTGAACGTCTGTCTGCACTGAGGACAACTGTAGATGCCCTGATCGTCCTGATCCCAGTAGCCCTCAATACAACTTCTACAGTAACTATGTCCACAGGGAATAGCCACTGGCTCCTTCAGTAGATCCAGACAGACAGAACAACAGAACTGGTTCTGGTCTAGTAGAACTCCCTGCTGAGCCATTTAGACTGTTGTTGTTCACTCTCACACAGACAGACAGACAGAGAGACTCCGATCAGTTTCATTTCCTCAGAAGAGAATTTGTGGAAGGGGAAGGGACTTCCTGGTTCTGCTAGGGTGTAGTTAAAGAAACAGAGGGAGGAGGGGAGAGAGAGAGAAAGAAACAAGAGAAAAGGTGTGTGTTTGTGTGTGTGTGTGGGGGGGGGGGGACAAGAGAAAAGGTGTGTGTTTGTGTGTGTGTGTGGGGGGGGGGGACAAGAGAAAAGGTGTGTGTTTGTGTGTGTGTGTGGGGGGGGGGGGACAAGAGAAAAGGTGTGTGTTTGTGTGTGTGTGTGGGGGGGGGACAAGAGAAAAGGTGTGTGTTTGTGTGTGTGTGTGTGGGGGGGGGGGGGGGGGACAAGAGAAAAGGTGTGTGTTTGTGTGTGTGTGTGGGGGGGGGGACAAGAGAAAAGCTGTGTGTGTGTGTGTGTGGGGGGGGGGGGGGGGGACAAGAGAAAAGGTGTGTGTGTGTGTGTGGGGGGGGGGGGGGACAAGAGAAAAGGTGTGTGTTTGTGTGTGTGTGTGGGGGGGGGGGGGGGACAAGAGAAAAGCTGTGTGTGTGTGTGTGTGTGTGGGGGGGGGGGGGACAAGAGAAAAGGTGTGTGTGTGTGTGTGGGGGGGGGGGACAAGAGAAAAGGTGCGTGTTTGTGTGTGTGTGTGGGGGGGGGGGGGGGACAAGAGAAAAGGTGTGTGTTTGTGTTTGTTTGTGTGTGGGGGGGGGGGGGACAAGAGAAAAGGTGTGTGTTTGTGTGTGTGTGTGTGTGGGAGGGGGGGACAAGAGAAAAGGTGTGTGTTTGTGTGTGTGTGTGGGGGGGGGACAAGAGAAAAGGTGTGTGTTTGTGTGTGTGTGTGTGTGTGTGTGGGGGGGGGGACAAGAGAAAAGGTGTGTGTTTGTGTGTGTGTGTGGGGGGGGGGGGGACAAGAGAAAAGCTGTGTGTGTGTGTGTGGGGGGGGGGGGGGGGACAAGAGAAAAGGTGTGTGTGTGTGTGTGTGTGGGGGGGGGGGGGGGGGGGGGGGGGGACAAGAGAAAAGGTGTGTGTTTGTGTGTGGGGGGGGGGGACAAGAGAAAAGGTGTGTGTTTGTGTGTGAGGGGGCATGTGGATAAGGTATAACCTCCTCTCTGCTACAGTCTTTACGCCTGTTATCTTCTCACAGTGATGATCTCAGGGAGCTGGTATGTAGTGAGATCTCATGCAACCACAGACCACAAGACCACCATCCCACTAACAGCCCAACCCAAGACGCAGTCTCGCAGCCACACACACACGCACGCGCACACACACAGACAGACGCAGTCGCAGACAAAAGTCATAGTAATAAATCAAATTGCATTTATCACATGCTTCCTAAACAAAAGGTGTTGACTAGCAGTGAAATGCTTACTCAGGGGCCCTTCCCAACAATGCAGAGATAATAAAAATAGAGAAATAATAGAAAGTAAAACACTTAATAATAAAGGAAATAATAGATACACAATAAGTAATGATAACTTGACTTTATTCAAGGGGTATCAGTACCGAGTCGATGTGTAGGGAGGGGTACAAGGTAATTGAGGTAGATACAGTTGAAGTCAGAAGTTCATACACTTAGGTTGGAATCACTAAAACTTGTTTTTCAACCACTCCACAAATGTCTTGTTAACAAACTATTGTCACGTCCTGACCTTAGTTCCCTTTTTTTATGTCTCCATTTTAGGTTGGTCAGGGCGTGAGTTGGGGTGGGCATTCTATGTTTTGTTCTATGTTTGTATTTCTATGTGTTTGGCCTGGTATGGTTCCCAATCGTTGTCTTTGATTGAGAACCATACTTAGGCAGCCTGTTTTCGCCCTTGAGTTGTGGGTAGTTGTTTCCTGTCTGTCTCTGTACCAGACAGGACTGTTTCGTTTGTTCCGTTTTGTTATTTTTGTGCTAGTGTTCAGTGTAGTTAAAAGATCATGAACACGTACCACGATGCACCTTGGTCCTCTCCTTCTTCCACCTACGACAGCCGTTACAACTATAGTTTTGGCAAGTCGGTTAGGACATCTACTTTGTGCATGACACAAGTAATTTTTCCAACAATTGATTACAGACAGATTATTTCACTTATTATTCACTGTATCACAATTCCAGTGGGTCAGAAGTTTACATACACTAAGTTGACTGTGCCTTTAAACAGCTTGGAAAATTCCAGAAAATGATGTCATGGCTTTTGAAGCTTCTGATAGGCTAATTGATATCATTTGAGTCAATTGGAGGTGTATGTGTGGATGTATTTTAAGGCCTACCTTCAAACTCAGTGCCTCTTTGCTTGACATCATGGGAAAATCAAAATAAATCAGCCAACACCTCAGAGACCTTCACAAGTCTGGTTCATCCTTGGGAGCAATTTCCAAATGCCTGAAGGTACCACGTTCATCTTTACAAACAATAGTACGCAAGTATAAACACCATGGGACCACGCTGCAGTCATACCGTTTAGGAAGGAGACGCGTTCTGTCTCCTAGAGATGAATGTACTTTGGTGCAAAAAGTGCAAATCAATCCCAGAACAACAGCAAAGGACCTTGTTAAGATGCTGGAGGAAACAGGTACAAAAGTATCTGTATCCACAGTAAAACGAGTCTTATATCGACATAACCTGAAAGGCCGCTCAGCAAGGAAGAAGCTACTGCTCCAAAACCTCCATATAAAAGCTAGACTACGGTTTGCAACTGCACATGGGGACAAAGATCGTACTTTTTGGAGAAATGTCCTCTTGTCTGATGAAATAAATATATAACAGTTCGGCCTTTCAAAGCACTTCATGGCTAGAGATGTGAGTGCTGGGGAAATATTTATCTTTATTTATTTAACCTTTATTTAAGTCAGTTTCGAATGAATTGTTTTTTACAATGATGGCCTACCAAAAGGCTGAAGGCTTGGGATTAAAAATTAAAAATAAGATATAGGACAAAACTCACATCACAACAAGAGAAACAACACAACACTACATAAAGAGCGACCTAAGACAACAACATAGCAAGGGAGCAACACATGACAACACAGCATAGCAACACAACATGACAACAGCATGGTAACAATACAACATAACAACAACATGGTAGCAACACAACATGGCTGCAGCCAACATGGTAGCAGCCCAAAACATGGTACAAATATTATTGGGCACAGACAACAGCACAAAGGACAAGAAGGTAGAGACAACAATACATCATGCGAAGCAGCCACAACTGTCAATAAGGGTGTCCATGATTGACTCTTTGAATGAAGAGATGGAGATAAAACTGTCCAGTTTGAGTGTTTTTTACAGTTCGTTCCTGTCACTAGTATATGGAGGATGAGGGCTGCAGTAGATATCTCAGACAGATATCTCTGTCTTGTGACAGGTATACAACAGGTATACCGAGATGACCAGTTTACAGAGGAGTATAGAGTGCAGTGACAAATCTGATGGCCGAATAGTAAAGCATATCTAGCGCACCCTTACTGTACCTGCCAATCTATAAATGATGTCTCTGTAATCTAGCATGGGTAGCATTGTCATCTGAATCATGGTTAGTTTGGCAGCTGGGATGAAAGAGGAGCGATTATGATAGAGGAAACCAAGTCTAGATTTAACTATAGCCTGCAGCTTTGATATGTGCTGAGAGGACAGTATACCATCTAGCCATACTCCCAAGTACTTGAATGAGGTGACTACCTCAAGTTCAAAATCACACCGGTGGGGAGAGGGCCTTTCTTCTTACCAAACCACATGACCTTTCATTTGGAGGTGTTCAGAACAAGGTTAACAAGGTTAAGGACAGATAAAGCTTGTTGGACATTAAGAAAGATTTGTTGTAGGGCATTTAACACAAAATCCAGGGAGGGGCCAGCTGAGTATAAGACTATCATCTGCATATAAATGGATGAGAGAGATTCCTACTGCCTGAGCTATGTTGTTGATGTAAATTGAGAAGAGCGTGAGGCCTTGGATCGAGCCTTGGGGTACTCCCTTGGTGACAGGCCGTGGCTGAGACAGAAGATGTTCTGATTGTATACACTGCACTCATTGATAGAGGTAGTTAGCAAACCAGGACAAAGACCCCTCAGAGACACCAATACTTAGTTTGGAGTGTAACGGCTGTCGTGGGTTGAAGAAGGTGAAGAGGACCAAGGTGCAGCATGGTACGTGTTCATGGTCAATTTAATAAAGACCCTGAACACTAGAACAAAAAAACAACAACGCGGAACAAACGAAACAGCTCTGTCTGGTGCAGACACACACAGACAGAAAACAACTACCCACACCCATAGTGGGAAAACAGGCTGCCTAAGTATGGTTCTCAATCAGAGACAACGATAACCAGCTGCCTCTGATTGGGAACCATACCAGGCCTAAACATAGAAACACAACACCTAGACATACAACATAGAATACCCACCCACATCACACCCTGACCAAACAAAAAATAGAAACATACAAAGCAATCTACGGTCAGGGCGTGACATGGAGGGGGACCAGAGAGTTGTGGGAAACAGATAGAGCAGTATTGAATTGGGAAGCTAGTTCATCAGGGGGGTTGGGGGTGTGGTCAAGAGGCAGGGCAGAACAGATGGCATCAGAGAGTTGGAGGGGGTCAACAGCTTTGATGTTGCAGAAGGAAAGGAGGCGTTTGTCAGTGTTGTGGTGTATTAGGGAAGAGAGATACTAAGGTTATTGTGGTCAGACAGTTGCAATAGGGAGGGGGAGATATGAGTTAGATTGAGGCCAACAGAGCAGACAAAATTATGTATGTGTCCCTTGATGTGAGTGGGACAATGTACATGTTGGGCAATATTGAAACTGTCCAGAACAGCAATGAAATCAGAGGAAAGGCTTGTTTGATGAGTCCGTGTGAATATTCATATCGCCAAGCAACATTAAGCGGTGGGAGAATGGGACAGCAAAGGTGAGTAGTTCAGACAGGAATGATGCATTAAGTTCAGGAGGACGGTACACAAGGAGTAGACCTTCATTCTTACATAACATTAAAATATTGCCTGTCAAATAGCAGCTTATTAATCACCACCTACAATCCCATAAATGTGAGCTCAGGTAGCCAGCCATAAATGTGAGCTCAGGTAGCCAGCTGTAAATGTGAGCTCAGGTAGCCAGCCATAATGTGAGCTCAGGTAGCCAGCCGTAAATGGAGCTCAGGTAGCCAGCCGTAAATGTGAGCTCAGGTAGCCAGCCGTAAATTTGAGCTCAGGTAAACAGCCGTAAATGTGAGCTCAGGTAGCCAGCCGTAAATTGAGAAATTAAAGGAAATCTCCACCCAAAAACTATGTTTTGGTATTTGTTTCATTAGTCAATTGTTGACATAGTCCCAAAATGTCTTGCTTGTCAGCAATCAAGTTTCCAAGATATGTAACTTTCAAAATACATAAATCATCCTTGTGTGATGCATTTTGCATCATATGATGCTACGTTTTGCATCATCTGTTGCAAAATGCATCAAACGGGAATGATTTCTGTATTTTGAAAGTTACATGTCTTGAAAAGATTCTGACTCACTTCAGACTGTCTGGAAGAACGAGGCAGATGTGTCCATATCCACAGTTGTATTGGTTCTTGGTCACCACCACACATTAACACAGACACACATAGAATAAGTCATCTTGTTGAACTGAATGAATTTTCTTAGATGCACCCACAATCTTCCTACTAAACACAGCCAACTGAGTCACCAGCCAAAACGCGTCTTCTTCTACCGACTACTAAACCACTTGGACCTGGGAGGGGGTAGAGTCCAGGTGTGCATTCAGACACGCTGCTTGGTGGAAACCAGGAGGCTGTGGTAGATAGCTAAGAAGGGGAGAAATCACCCTAATGGGACTGTGGGGAAAGTCATATGCACAGGCATGGCTTTTTTTACATCCACACTTCGTTCTAACTTGTTTGTGTGTGGATCATGTGCGCCTACTTCACAGGAGGAATGCTAGCGCAAATATGAACTTTTATAACCCATTTTATTAAGTTTGGTCTCCCTGAATGGTTTCCTTCCTTTCCGACAACTGAGTTAGGAAGGGCACATGTATCTTTGCATTGACTGGGTGTTTTGATACACCATCTAAAGTGTAATTAATAATTTCACCATGCTAAAAGATATACTCCATGTCTGTTTTTAATTACCCATCTACCAATAGATATACTTCTTTGCGAGGCATTGGAAAAACTCCCTGGTCTTTGCGGTTGAATCTGTGTTTGAAATTCACTGAGAGACTGAGAGACCTTACAGATAATTGTATGTGTGGGGTAGTCATTCAAAAATATGTTAAACACTATTATTGCACACAGAGTGAGTCCTTACAACTTATTATGTGACTTGTTCAACAACATTTTTTAGGCTTGCCATAAAAAAGGGGTTGAATATTTCAGCTTTTCATTTTTGTTAACGTTTCTAAAAACATAATTCTACTCTGACATGGGGTATTATGTGTTGGCCAGTGACACAAAATGTTTAATTAGGAACCCAGACATTCTGTTCCTCACAGTGGGACTCAGACAGCCTGATTGGAGAGTACCCCCCCCCCCCCTCTCTCTTTCTCTCTCTCTCCTTCCTTTATTCTCCCCACTCGTCCTCTCTTTTATTTCCCTCTTCTTCTTTCTCTCCTTCCTCTTGACAAATCATTCTCCTCCCTCTCGGGGTCATAGGCAGCATTCCTCCTCCTCCAAACACGGCGAGTTGAGTTGATGCCAAAGAGCTCCTTTTTGGTCTCATCTGACCACAACCCAGTTGTCCTCTGAATCATTCAGATGTTCATTGGCAAACTTCAGACGGGCATGTATATGTGCTTTCTTGAGCAGGGAGACCTTGCGGGCGCTGCAGGATTTCAGTCCTTCACGGCGTAGTGTGTTACCAAGTGTTTTCTTGGTGACTATGGTCCCAGCTGCCTTGAGATCATTCACAAGAACCTCCCGTGTAGTTCTGGGCTGATTCCTCACCGTTCTCATGATCATTGCAACTCCACAAGGTGAGATCTTGCATGGAGCCCCAGGTCAAGGGAGATTGACAGTTATTTTGTGTTTCTTCCATTTGTGAATAATCCCACCAACTGTTGTCACCTTCTCAGCAAGCTGCTTGGCGATGGTCTTGTAGCCCATTCCAGCCTTGTGTAGGTCTACAATCTTGTCCCTGACATCCTTGGAGAGCTCTTTGATCTTGGCCATGGTGGAGAGTTTGGAATCTGATTGATTGATTGCTTCTGTGGACAGGTGTCTTTTATATACTGTAAGTAACAAACTGAGATTAGGAGCACTGCCTTTAAGAGTGTGCTCCTAATCTCAGTTTGTTACCTGTATAAAAGACACCTGGGAGCCAGAAATCTTTCTGATTGAGAGGGGGTCAAATACTTATTTCCCTCATTAAAATGCAAATCAATTTATAACATTTTTGAAATGTTTTTTTTTTTCTGGATTTTTTGTTGTTATTCTGTCTCTCACTGTTCAAATAAACCTACCATTAAAATTATAGACTGATCATTTCTTTGTCAGTGGGCAAACGTACAAAATCAAATACTTTTTTCCCTCACTGTATACTCCCTCTCCGGCCTCTAGGTCATCAGGCTGCTGATTATTCCGCACACCTGTCACCATCGTCTCGCGCACCTGCGCCTCATGACACTCACCTGGACTCCATCACCTCCTTGATTAACTTCCCTATATCTGTCACTGAAGCTTTTACATTTCAGTTGGGGCACAACTGGACACAGGCCAAGAAAGAAGAATCAGCTTTCTATGTTGTTACATTCGTTTAACACTGGGTAACATTGTTTGGTTCAATACGTTTAAAGGATTAGGAGAAGACATTGGTAATGTTAAATTGAAGAAAGTAGGCCTACCTGAATGTGTCCAATAGAAGGTCTTGTTTTCATTGCACATTTTTGCAACAGAGTAAATGTTTTACAACAGAATCGGCGTAATGAATACACCCCTAATTGTATCAGTTAGTGGTGCATTCAAAAGCATTGGGAAAGAGCTCTGCAGAGTGCCACATTGGCACCATCTCCATGGTTTTGAAGGAGTCAGAGGAGGAGGAGTCAGAGGTATTGGGAGGGATGGAGAGCGCAGTGGAAAAACTTTGCCCATTTGTGTCACAGGAGGAATGAAGTAAGGTTGAGAGTGTGTGTGCATATGTGACCATATGTGTGTGTTTCGCGGGGGGTGCTGCTGTTACAGGGACATTGATGATTCTGCTCAGAGAGAGGTGAGAGATGAATTCTGATCATCTGCGCATGTGCACACACACACACGACAAACAGGCTCCAGCAGGGACTGGAGCAGACACCAGATGTGCTGACACGAGGCTTGTGCTAACTTGACCTGCTAATATGGCCCTAATTTGTCTCTCAGTTTGTGCCGCCACCTTCCAGGTGGGAAGAGCGGTGTTTCCATGTGTGACAGTTGGGGAATCATGGGAAATGTAGTTTAGCAGGTAGATCCTTACAGTTGGTGGTACAGATAAAGCTTCCAGCAATTTCTGACATCACAACACCAATAACTAATCTATAATGAGGAAGATTACAAACAAAATGTGTTCAAATTTCATAAATATTTATTACATATCAATGAACAGAATTTACTACTTTCACAGCAGTGGTCTACAGCACTTGTTCAAATAACTGAAATAATTGTTCAAAAAATAATAATAATAATCATTTTAGAATAAAGTTTCATTTGAGGCCACATTTGAAACACAAACATTTACAGGTAGTACTTGGCATTAAAAACGATGGCGATACAATATTTTTAAGACACTTGGTGTTATTTTTATTATTTTTTTCTTTCGTTTTGATATCACAGAGAGGTTGAGCAACAGTCTAAACACTAAATATTGATTTAGATACAAAAACCACTGCAAAAACATCAAGGAGTAGGGGCGGTGTGAACTTAACAGGGACGACGGAAACAAAGGAGAGAGTGACAGGGAGAATGATCAAAGTGATAGAAGCCGTATTACAAACCTTCAAACCACCAGACATCCCACTCCCTTTCACCTACACTCATGTTAAGAACCAGGGTAATAAATAACAAGTCCAATTCCATTGTAAAAATAGTCTCCCTATGGTTTCCCTCTGGTTTCGCGTAATAGTAATGAAAGAGACCATATTGAGACAGGCAAGTACAGAGAGAAACAGAAGGAAAGGGTGTGATAGAGAGAAGGGGGCTCATGCTAGATCAGAAGAGGGGTGCCATTGTCACAAGCCGACCACACATGGGCACTCACATAGCCAAACAGATGCTTAAGCCAAGAACTCTCCCTAATATTCCTCTCCGGACATGTACTGTATGTAGGTTTGGCAGCAACATCACCGTGATCTGTATAGTAGTAACAACAGAGCCTCTCCCTAATATTCCTCTCAGCATGATGCAGCGTAAGACACTGAGAACACAATATCATGCTGTACGTCAAGGTCTGAACCCTGGTCTCCCACGGGAGATACCAAACTCCTAACCATTAGCCAAGTAGGAAATTCCCACTTGGGCTAAGGATGATTTTGAAGTTGCAGGCGTGAGCCCAACTCATGTCCAGTACATACTGATGAAACACTACATTTACCATGATGCCCCGGTATTGAGTCATGTTTGACCTGACCCGCGTGCTGATACCACTCTACTCATTGGGATTGGTTACTTATCTATCTTATCAGAGGTGTGTTATGGCTTCCTCTGTGCTGTTTCAGTCCACTCTCTCTTTACACGCATCACAACTCCTGTGTTCAGTAATGTCCCATTGCACTTGGGGAGTTATGCCTTGCTCATCTACCATCTAACCCTCCTACCATCTAACCATCTAACCCATCTACCATCTAACCATAACCCATCTACCATCTAACCCTCCTACCATCTAACCCTCCTACCATCTAACCATAACCCATCTTCCATCTAACCCATCTACCATCTAATCCTCCTACCATCTAACCATCTAACCCATCTACCATCTAACCATAACCCATCTACCATCTAACCCTCCTACCATCTAACCATCTAACCCATCTACCATCTAACCATAACCCATCTACCATCTAACCCTCCTACCATCTAACCCTCCTACCATCTAACCATAACCCATCTTCCATCTAACCCATCTACCATCTAACCCTCCTACCATCTAACCATAACCCATCTACCATCTAACCCTCCTACCATCTAACCATAAACCATCTACCATCTAACCCATCTACCATCTAATCCTCCTACTATCTAACCATCTAACCCATCTACCATCTAACCAAAACCCATCTCTCATCTAACCCTAACCCTCCTACCATCTAACCCTAACCATCCTACCATCTAACCCATCTACCATCTAACCCTCCTACCATCTAACCAAAACCCATCTAACCCTAACCCTCCTACCACCTAACCCATCTATCATCTAACCCTCATATCATCTAACCCTAACCCTAACCCATCTACCATCTAACCCTAACCCTCCTACCACCTAACCCTCCTATCATCTAACCCTAACCCATCTACCATCTAACCCTCCTATCATCTAAACCTAACCCATCTACCATCTAACCCTCCTAATTTCTAACCCTAACCCTCCTACCACCTAACCCATCTATCATCTAACCCTCGTATCATCTAACCCTAACCCATCTACCATCTAACCCTCCTATCATCTAACCCTAACCCATCTACCATCTAACCCTCCTATCATCTAAACCTAACCCATCTACCATCTAACCCTAACCAATCTACCATCGAAATGGACTCTCATCCACTATGTCTATGTCCTAAAAGCCACCCTATTCCGGATATAAGGACCTACTCTTTATCAGCGCTCTATGGGCCCTGGTTAAAAGTTTGGGCGCAACCTGTGACCGACAACATTACCTCAAGCCATCACTCCTAAAAGGAAGTAGTTGGCTACTTGATAAATTCTCCAACCCGACTAACAAGAGAATCAAGCTGATAGAGGTCCCACGTAGACAATAGCGGCCTAACACCAGACAGACCATGTCCACTGGGCACAGACGTCAATTCAACGTCTATTCAATGTTGGTTCAATGTTATTTCATTGAAATGACGTTGAAAAAATGTTGATTCAGCCAGTGTGTGCCCGGTGGATTGTGTCAGATACTGCAGCCGAACCCACTAGAAAGCCGATGAGCTAACTGCCCGCTGGCTATGACAATGTTGGGCCACTTATAGGCCACAGTAAGCTTACTGTCAGGGAAGGTTGTAGTCTGTGTATAAAGGACTATATGCGTTTTCATTCTGTGAGTACCTGGACTGAGGGATTCTCAGGGATAGCCAGAAACAGGACAGTAGTAGCAAAGGCATGGCATGCAGGTGCTTTTAGAAACCCTAGAGGGGGGTGTGTGTGTGACTCTATGATGATTGAACCTAGCTCACAGACTCACTGTAAGATGGTATCTACAGAGGGATACATGACTAAGACCGCTACTGTCAGAGACCAGCCAATCAGAGGAGAGGTGGCTGATGGGAGTTGTGGTTTTGGTGTAGGGTGTGGCGAATTGGCACTTGTGGGAGACTCTGCCTCCAGTCCAGCCCTGTCTACCTGCATACTGTGAGTTGGAAAGGAAACAGAACAAGACTGACAGACATGGAGAGCATAAAACATCTTACATTTACTAAATATGTGAATAAAATGTGTATTATAATATATCTATAAAGGCATACATGTCTGTCAGTGTGTATGCATCTTAATGTATAAATAGATGTATACATACATATATTATACTACAGTTGAAAGTGGAATAGGAAATAATCATATAATATGCAACAAATGGTAAGCCAAAGGAACTTCACGAGGGCGTCGGTTCCAACACAGATTTTTCTTCGTGCCTTGTGCGTAGATTTACATTCAGTTTTGGTTTATTGATGAAACCTTCGCCGTATAATGACCTCTGAACTCTGAACTAACTACACCACCTCAAATGACCTCCTCGTTTTCTTTGGGTTACTCACACACGCATTCCTCTTCTACACACCACGCTTGAGGATGAAGACCCAGAACACAGAGATAAAAACTAAACAGAAATCAACAAACTACAAAAAAAATGACCGAAAGGATGAGAGAAGACGTGGATGAGGAGGAAAGGAGGAGCAGAGAAGAGGGGGATGAGGAGGAAAGGAGGAGCAGAGAAGAGGGGGATGAGGAGGAAAGGAGGAGCAGAGAAGAGGGATGAGGAGGAAAGGAGGAGCAGAGAAGAGGGGGATCAGGAGGAAAGGAGGAGGAGAGAAGAGGGGGATGAGGAGGAAAGGAGGAGCAGAGAAGAGGGGGATGAGGAGGAAAGGAGGAGGAGAGAAGAGGGGGATGAGGAGGAAAGGAGGAGGAGAGAAGAGGTGGATGAGGAGGAAAGGAGGAGGAGAGAAGAGGGATGAGGAGGAAAGGAGGAGCAGAGAAGAGGGGGATGAGGAGGAAAGGAGGAGGAGGGCAGAAAATAAGTGCATGATGGGATTGTCTTCACTTTAGGTCCAGGATGTCTTCTTCGAAAGAGGTGGGGAGGGTGAAGGGGCTGGCCAATGGCAGGCTCTCCTCTCTAAGCACCACTTTCTCTGGCTCCGCCTCCGAGCTGGACGAGCAGTGCCGTTGGATGTCCGAGTCCGTGTCGGCCGACTCCAAGCCCACTCTGATAGGACACACAGCATGCCCATCAGTTTGAATCACTACATCATAATGTTTTACACTCATATCATTTGAACATTGGGGAACCGCCAGGGCCCTCTACGCCTTCAGAGAGGGCCTAAGGATAGATACAAATCTGTATATATTTTTATATTAATATAATCTGTAATTGTGTTTTCATTGATTTAATATTTTTTTGTCTTAATTGTAATGATCTTCCTATTGTTTTGGAAAAAGAAGGGTTAATATCCAAGAGAAAAACATATCCAATCAGAATTTTTCTTTGGTAGTCTCTTGGTAGAAATAATCTAGCTGGGCTCAACGCTCATTGGCTAGGCCCTCGGGCTTTGACTAGAAGGCACCAGCCAACGTCATTGACATTGACTTCAATTAAAGCAGCATTTTGGAATGACAGTAGATTCAACCAATCACAAATTGTCTTGTAATAGGTGGGACAATTTAACGATTCTTCAAGGCTCTTTAGAGAGCCTAATTATACGTCACTAATTCAGAGCCTTATTTTGTTTTCTCACGCTTGAGCCTAGCTAGCTGGCTAACTTTTTGCAGTGAGTGTATGTAACGATGGCAACTGCAGAGAGAGTAATCGAGGACTATGTGGTGGCTAAATTGTTAGCATCGCCCTTTTCAAGACTAACTTTTAATGAAAAGTTAAATCTTCTACAGACCGATAGACCAACTTCTGCACTGCCTGATTTGGTGCAACGAGGAAAGAGTTTTAAAAGGCATTTTCAAGTTAATAATTATGAGTGTTATCCATGGATTACCAGCTGTGAGCTGACAAAAAAAGCTTTACAGTTGGAATTGCCTACTCTTCAATACCGATAATAACTGGTTTCAAAGATTTTGCCTGTTTGACAAAGTCAGCACTTTGGCACACGACCTCTGCAACAACACAGAGAGGGGAAAAGGAAAGTCCGATTCCATCTACGAGGACACTGTGAGTGAGACCGGAGTACCAAGGGGGCGCAGGACCTCTGCAACAACACAGAGAGGGGAAAAGGGAAAGTCCGATTCCATCTACGAGGACACTGTGAGTGAGACCGGAGTACCAAGGGGGCGCAGGACTTCTGCAACAACACAGAGAGGGGAAAAGGGAAAGTCAGATTCCATCTACGAGGACACTGTGGACACTGCAGGACCTCTGCAACAACACAGAGAAGGGATTCCATCTGCAGAGTACCAAGACACATTTGCAAGGAGACGTTCACGGCCAGTACCAAAAGCTTCACAGTACGATCATCAACAACATTGTCACTCAGCTAAGAAACAGGCTCAATGACCATGTAAGGCTCATGTTCCTTGCCCTCCTTGACCCACAAATGTTCCCAATATATAGGGAAACGCCAAACTTTCCAAACTCTGTGTTCTCAAGTCTCAAGTTATGGCCCTCATTTTGATTTGCCGCGGCTTAAAACAGAACTCACCGTTATGTACTCAATGTCTGACTTCAAGGGTAAGAGCCCGGCTGATCTGCTCCACTTTCTCCAGCAGAAGAGACTAATTGATTGTATCCACCAATTGTATCTGTTTACCTGTCTAGTTTTGACCATTCCAGTGTCCACTGCATCAGTAGAAATAACATATTCCAGGAACACCACTGGACAGGCCCGACCTTCAGCCCTGGCTTTGATCTCAATAGAAAAATAACTTCTTTCCGATTTAAAATCAAAAGACAAGCTATATGAACCTGCCCATTTCATAATGAAGGACAGGAGAATGGACTTGGTTTTGAAATGATAATCATAATGGTGAGTGGACGTTTTGTTTTCATCTAAAGCTTGCTTTTTGTTGCTCTCTTGTTCATATCATTCTGAATACAAGGTGTAAAATGTTATTTCATCTTTAGATCACTGGTTGTGAGGTAAAAACTAAGGTAATGACGTTGCAATTGGAAATACTGTGTCCATGACATTTCATGTTGTGGCTCATTTTTTTTATTGTTGCATGCTGGAGAATCGAATACAGTGTGACTATTCTCTCTGACAGCATATACTGTCTGTGGTCTTGAAACAATGTGAGTAGATGTGTGGTTGAATTTATTCTGCCACTATTTGAGTGACTGTTTGTTTTGGCAAATGTTTATCTGAAACGACGCAACCGTATTTTCTTGTAACGTGGTTCCTGCGATCGATATTTGCAAACGTTGTGTACCTGTACTGTGAGCCACAGCCGAGGCGTGGTTTAGGACCGTTGTGTACCTGTACTGTGAGCCACAGCCGAGGCGTGGCTTAGGACCGTTGTGTACCTGTACTGTGAGCCACAGCCGAGGCGTGGTTTAGGACCGTTGTGTACCTGTACTGTGAGCCACAGCCGAGGCGTGGTTTAGGACCGTTGTGTACCTGTACTGTGAGCCACAGCCGAGGCAGGGTTTAGGACCGTTGTGTACCTGTACTGTGAGCCACAGCCGAGGCGTGGCTTAGGACCGTTGTGTACCTGTACTGTGAGCCACAGCCGAGGAGTGGTTTAGGACCGTTGTGTACCTGTACTGTGAGCCACAGCCGAGGCGTGGCTTAGGACCGTTGTGTACCTGTACTGTGAGCCACAGCCGAGGCGTGGTTTAGGACCGTTGTGTACCTGTACTGTGAGCCACAGCCGAGGAGTGGTTTAGGACCGTTGTGTACCTGTACTGTGAGCCACAGCCGAGGCGTGGTTTAGGACCGTTGTGTACCTGTACTGTGAGCCACAGCCGAGGCGTGGCTTAGGACCGTTGTGTACCTGTACTGTGAGCCACAGCCGAGGCGTGGTTTAGGACCGTTGTGTACCTGTACTGTGAGCCACAGCCGAGGCGTGGTTTAGGACCGTTGTGTACCTGTACTGTGAGCCACAGCCGAGGCAGGGTTTAGGACCGTTGTGTACCTGTACTGTGAGCCACAACCGAGGCGTGGTTTAGGACCGTTGTGTACCTGTACTGTGAGCCACAGCCGAGGCGTGGTTTAGGACCGTTGTGTACCTGTACTGTGAGCCACAGCCGAGGCGTGGCTTAGGACCGTTGTGTACCTGTACTGTGAGCCACAGCCGAGGCGTGGCTTAGGACCGTTGTGTACCTGTACTGTGAGCCACAGCCGAGGCGTGGTTTAGGACCGTTGTGTACCTGTACTGTGAGCCACAGCCGAGGCGTGGCTTAGGACCGTTGTGTACCTGTACTGTGAGCCACAGCCGAGGCGTGGTTTAGGATCGTTGTGTACCTGTGCTGTGAGCCACAGCCGAGGCGTGGTTTAGGACCGTTGTGTACCTGTACTGTGAGCCACAGCCGAGGCGTGGCTTAGGACCGTTGTGTACCTGTACTGTGAGCCACAGCCGAGGCGTGGTTTAGGACCGTTGTGTACCTGTACTGTGAGCCACAGCCGAGGCGTGGTTTAGGACCGTTGTGTACCTGTACTGTGAGCCACAGCCGAGGCGTGGCTTAGGACCGTTGTGTACCTGTACTGTGAGCCACAGCCGAGGCGTGGTTTAGGACCGTTGTGTACCTGTACTGTGAGCCACAGCCGAGGCGTGGCTTAGGACCGTTGTGTACCTGTACTGTGAGCCACAGCCGAGGCGTGGTTTAGGACCGTTGTGTACCTGTACTGTGAGCCACAGCCGAGGCGTGGCTTAGGACCGTTGTGTACCTGTACTGTGAGCCACAGCCGAGGCGTGGTTTAGGACCGTTGTGTACCTGTACTGTGAGCCACAGCCGAGGCGTGGCTTAGGACCGTTGTGTACCTGTACTGTGAGCCACAGCCGAGGCGTGGCTTAGGACCGTTGTGTACCTGTACTGTGAGCCACAGCCGAGGAGTGGCTTAGGACCGTTGTGTACCTGTACTGTGAGCCACAGCCGAGGCGTGGTTTAGGACCGTTGTGTACCTGTACTGTGAGCCACAGCCGAGGCGTGGCTTAGGACCGTTGTGTACCTGTGCTGTGAGCCACAGCCGAGGCGTGGTTTAGGACCGTTGTGTACCTGTACTGTGAGCCACAGCCGAGGCGTGGTTTAGGACCGTTGTGTACCTGTACTGTGAGCCACAGCCGAGGCGTGGCTTAGGACCGTTGTGTACGTGTGCTGTGAGCCACAGCCGAGGCGTGGCTTAGGACCGTTGTGTACGTGTGCTGTGAGCCACAGCCGAGGCGTGGCTTAGGACCGTTGTGTACCTGTGCTGTGAGCCACAGCCGAGGCGTGGCTTAGGACCGTTGTGTACGTGTGCTGTGAGCCACAGCCGAGGCATGGCTTAGGACCATTGTGTACGTGTGCTGTGAGCCACAGCCGAGGCGTGGTTTAGGACCGTTGTGTACCTGTGCTGTGAGCCACAGCCGAGGCGTGGCTTAGGACCGTTGTGTACGTGTGCTGTGAGCCACAGCCGAGGCGTGGCTTAGGACCGTTGTGTACCTGTGCTGTGAGCCACAGCCGAGGCGTGGCTTAGGACCGTTGTGTACGTGTGCTGTGAGCCACAGCCGAGGCATGGCTTAGGACCGTTGTGTACGTGTGCTGTGAGCCACAGCCGAGGCGTGGCTTAGGACCGTTGTGTACCTGTGCTGTGAGCCACAGCCGAGGCGTGGCTTAGGACCGTTGTGTACCTGTACTGTGAGCCACAGCCGAGGCGTGGCTTAGGACCGTTGTGTACCTGTGCTGTGAGCCACAGCCGAGGCGTGGCTTAGGACCGTTGTGTACCTGTGCTGTGAGCCACAGCCGAGGCGTGGCTTAGGACCGTTGTGTACGTGTGCTGTGAGCCACAGCCGAGGCGTGGCTTAGGACCGTTGTGTACCTGAACTGTGAGCCACAGCCGAGGCTTGGCTTAGGACCGTTGTGTACCTGTACTGTGAGCCACAGCCGAGGCGTGGCTTAGGACCGTTGTGTACGTGTGCTTTGAGCCACAGCCGAGGCGTGGCTTAGGACCGTTGTGTACGTGTGCTGTGAACCACAGCCGAGGCGTGGCTTAGGACCGTTGTGTACGTGTGCTGTGAGCCACAGCCAAGGCGTGGCTTAGGACCGTTGTGTACGTGTGCTGTGAGCCACAGCCGAGGCGTGGCTTGGGACCATTTGACTCTGTCATCAAATAATTGTTTATCCTACATAGGTCTGCAAAAGAAAGGTCTCAGACATGCTCTGTATACACAGTCATCCGAGTTCTCTATCTATATGTATGACGTCAGATCTTTTCGGCAACTGAGGTCCTAGCTCCAATAGTCACGGTTCGCCACTGCATGGGGCGTGGGGCGGCAAGTAGCCTAGTGGTTAGAGCATTGGACTAGTAACTGAAATGGTTACAAGATCTAATCCTCGAGCTGACAAGGTAAAAATCTGTCGTTCTGCCCCTGAACAAGGCAGTTAACCCACTGTTCCTAGGCCGTCATTGAAAATAAGAATTTGTTCTTAACTGACTTGCCTAGTTAAATAAAATGAAAATACATTTAAAGTACCCGTATGAGACTTCAAGCCAAATATTCCATTCACAAAAATGAGAAACTTCTAGGTACGTGTGCTTTTATCACGTTAGCAAATTATCAGCCAAGCCGCGCTTCTTAACACCCGTCCCCTTAACCTGGAAGCCAGCTGCATCAATGTGTCGGAGGAAACACCATTCAACTGACGACCGGAATCAGCAGGCGCCCGTCCCTCCAAATGTATGACTTCTAATCACTGCTGCTGTCTAGGTTTTGAGTTGTTGAAGATGATATGGGTCCTTTACCTGTCGCTGCTGGTGGAGGTCAATGTTCGTGTCTTTATCTCTTCCTCAGTGGTCTTCTTGCTCATCTTCCTCTGTTTGCCCGTGCTGCTGTCGGTCTTACTGCTCGGCTCCTCGGTCAAGCCTGGGAAGAACACACAGAATAAGATCATTCAGTAGGGGAATGTCATGCCCACTCAGTAAGAACCAACCTCAACACAACCACTCAATTAACCACTTAGAAAGGAGGAGCACAGGGCCTCCCGGGTGGCGCAGTGGTTAAGGGCGCTGTACTGCAGCGCCAGCTGTGCCATCAGTGTCCCTGATGGCACAGGGGGGTTCGCGCCCAGGCTCTGTCGTAACCGGCCGCGACTGGGAGGTCCGTGGGGCGATGCACAATTGGCCTAGCGTCGTCCGGGTTAGGGAGGGATTGGTCGGTAGGGATCTCCTTGTCTCATCGTGCACCAGCGACTCCTGTGACGGGCCGGGCGCAGTGCGCGCTAGCCAAGGTGGCCAGGTGCACGGTGTAGCCTCCAACACATTGCTGCGGCTGGCTTCCGGGTTGGATGCGCGCTGTGTTAAGAAGCAGTACGGCTGGTTGGGTTGTGTATCGGAGGATGCATGACATTCAACCTTCGTCTCTCCCGAGCCCGTACGGGAGTTGTAGCAATGAGACAAGATAGTAGCTACAACAATTGGATACCACGAAATTGGGGAGAAAAAGGGGTTAAAAAATTTAAAAAAAGAAAAAATAAGAAAGGAGGAGCACAAATAGCATTACAATCGCTGGTGGTGCTTAGAATGTGGGTTACAGTAGATTAGTATGCTGGGATGGTTCTAGTGGGTTACAGTAGATTAGTATGCTGGGATGGTTCTAGTGGGTTACAGTAGATTAGTGTGCTGGGATGGTTCTAGTGGGTTACAGTAGACTAGTATGCTGGGATGGTTCTAGTGGGTTACAGTAGATTAGTATGCTGGGATGGTTCTAGTGGGTTACAGTAGATTAGTATGCTGGGATGGTTCTAGTGGGTTAGTATGCTGGGATGGTTCTAGTGGGTTACAGTAGGTTAGTATGATGGGATGGTTCTAGTGGGTTACAGCAGGTATGCTGGGATGGTTCTAGTGGGTTACAGTAGGTTAGTATGATGGGATGGTTCTAGTGGGTTACAGTAGATTAGGATGCTGGGATAGTTCTAGTGAGTTACAGTAGATTAGTATGCTGGGATGGTTCTAGTGGGTTAGATAGGTTAGTGTGCTGGGATGGTTCTAGTGGGTTACAGTAGATTAATATGCTGGGATGGTTCTAGTGGGTTAGATAGGTTAGTGTGCTGGGATGGTTCTAGTGGGTTACAGTAGATTAGTATGCTGGGATGGTTCTAGTAGGTTACAGTAGATTAGTATGTTGGGATGGTTCTAGTGGGTTACAGTAGACTAATATGCTGGGATGGTTCTAGTGGGTTACAGTAGATTAGTATGCTGGGATGGTTCTAGTGGGTTAGATAGGTTAGTGTGCTGGGATGGTTCTAGTGGGTTACAGTAGATTAGTATGCTGGGATGGTTCTAGTGGGTTACAGTCGACTAGTATGCTGGGATGGTTCTAGTGGGTTACAGTAGATTAGTATGCTGGGATGGTTCTAGTGGGTTACAGTAGACTAGTATGCTGGGATGGTTCTAGTGGGTTACAGTAGATTAGTATGCTGGGATGGTTCTAGTGGGTTACAGTAGATTAGTATGCTGGGATGGTTCAAGTGGGTTAGATAGGTTAGTGTGCTGGGATGGTTCTAGGGGGTTACAGTAGATGAATATGCTGGGATGGTTCTTGTGGGTTAGATAGGTTAGTGTGCTGAGATGGTTCTAGTAGGTTACAGTAGATTAGTATGCTGGGATAGTTCTAGTAGGTTACAGTAGATTACTTTGCTGGGATGGTTCTAGTGGGTTACAGTAGATTAGTATGCTGGGATGGTTCTAGTGGGTTACAGAAGATTAGTATGCTGGGATGGTTCTAGTGGGTTACAGTAGATTAGTATGCTGGGATGGTTCTAGTAGGTTACAGTAGATTAGTATGCTGGGATGGTTCTAGTGGGTTACAGTAGATTAGTATGCTGGGATGGTTCTTGTGGGTTAGATAGGTTAGTGTGCTGAGATGGTTCTAGTAGGTTACAGTAGATTAGTATGCTGGGATAGTTCTAGTAGGTTACAGTAGATTACTTTGCTGGGATGGTTCTAGTGGGTTACAGTAGATTAGTATGCTGGGATGGTTCTAGTGGGTTACAGTAGACTAGTATGCTGGAATGGTTCTAGTGGGTTACAGTAGATTAGTATGCTGGGATGGTTCTAGTGGGTTAGATAGGTTAGTGTGCTGGGATGGTTCTAGTGGGTTACAGTAGATTAGTATGCTGGGATGGTTCTAGTGGGTTACAGTAGCCTAGTATGCTGGGATGGTTCTAGTGGGTTACAGTAGATTAGTATGCTGGGATGGTTCTAGTGGGTTACAGTAGACTGGTATGCTGGGATGGTTCTAGTGGATTACAGTAGATTAGTATGCTGGGATGGTTCTAGTGGGTTACAGTAGATTAGTATGCTGGGATGGTTCTAGTGGGTTACAGTAGATTAGTATGCTGGGATGGTTCTAGTGGGTTATAGTAGATTAGTGTGCTGGGATGGTTCTAGTGGGTTACAGTAGATTAGTATGCTGGGATGGTTCTAGTGGGTTACAGTAGACTAGTATGCTGGGATGGTTCTAGTGGGTTACAGTAGATTAGTATGCTGGGATGGTTCTAGTGGGTTACAGTAGAATAGTATGCTGGGATGGTTCTAGTGGGTTACAGTAGATTAGTATGCTGGGATGGTTCTAGTGGGTTACATTAGATTAGTATGCTGGGATGGTTCTAGTGGGTTACAGTAGATTATCATGCTGGGATGGTTCTAGTGGGTTACAGTAGACTAGTATGCTGGGATGGTTCTAGTGGGTTACAGTAGATTAGTATGCTGGGATGGTTCTAGTGGGTTATAGTAGATTAGTATGCTGGGATGGTTCTAGTGGGTTAGATAGGTTAGTGTGCTGGGATGGTTCTAGTGGGTTACAGTAGATTAGTGTGCTGGGATGGTTCTAGTGGGTTACAGTAGATTAGTATGCTGGGATGGTTCTAGTGGGTTACAGTAGATTAGTATGCTGGGATGGTTCTAGTGGGTTACAGTAGACTGGTATGCTGGGATGGTTCTAGTGGGTTACAGTAGATTAGTATGCTGGGATGGTTCTAGTGGGTTACAGTAGATTAGTATGCTGGGATGGTTCTAGTGGGTTACAGTAGATTAGTATGCTGGGATGGTTCTAGTGGGTTATAGTAGATTAGTGTGCTGGGATGGTTCTAGTGGGTTATAGTAGATTAGTATGCTGGGATGGTTCTAGTGGGTTACATTAGATTAGTATGCTGGGATGGTTCTAGTGGGTTACAGTAGATTATCATGCTGGGATGGTTCTAGTGGGTTACAGTAGACTAGTATGCTGGGATGGTTCTAGTGGGTTACAGTAGATTAGTATGCTGGGATGGTTCTAGTGGGTTAGATAGGTTAGTGTGCTTGCAACACAAGGGTTGACGGTTTCATTCCCTCATGGGAAACATATATACATAGATATACTGTATGTGTCGCTGTCACCTGTAGGTGCTTGTAGATGGAAACATAAGCTGTGTTATACAGTTTTTCCAATTGCTAACACACTAAAATGACATGCACAGCACAATTATTTAAACTGACACACAGAGAGCAAAACCTCTTCTCAAGTCTCCAAAAGTCTAAACACATTTTCTGCTTTACACACATTTTGCAATTCAAAATGGCACTTTTTAAATGCACTGCACATGGTTCTCTGCATAAGACACAACAATCTGACATAAAGTCCATTTCAAAACACTGCCATTCAAAATGACACTACATGAGCTAATTGGCCAATACATGTGTTACCTGGCCAAACACCCCAATGGTTAATTGTTACCACTTCAATCAGGAAGTAAGCACTATGAAAAGACCACAGGTGAGAGCACCTTTTGTTTTACAACAACAATGGAAGCTGTTGCAGAGAGAGGAAGAGGGAGGGTGAGAATGAGAGGGGGAGGAAGAGTGAGAGGTAGGGGTAGAGCTGGTAGAGGAGTTCATGGCCAAAGAAGACAACAACTTTCATGTTGTGATCATGTCATCAACCATGGGCTGACAATGTGAGAGGCTGGACAGAGAGTGCAGCCCAACTTGAGCCGTTTTACTGTCGCCTGTGTCATCCGGACGTTGAGATTGGAGTACAGGTATGTATGTAACCAACATTTCTTTCACACTATGTAGTACACCCCATGTCATAGTGTATCAGTTGGGTGACACCTGTTTACTTCATGAATGGCTGATGTCATACACTAACTGCACACATTTCCTGTAGAATTGACTCTACTGTGGGGGAAATATCTTTAGGCTGCATTGTCCAAGCCCTATATTTTAGTTTTTTTGTTTTTCTAAAGGACTGAGAGATGCAACCATGAAGAAGGAAGGGGCCACATGTTCACCGGGGTACAGGAAGCTAACATTGTAAACTTGGCTTTGGAAAATAATGAAATCAGATTACGAGAAATTCAAAGCCACATCATTCAAGACAACACCATATTCAACAACATTCAACGAGTCAGTCTGTCCACTTTGGCTCGCATTCTCAAGCGAAACCAAATCAGAATGAAACAACTTTATAAGGTGCCGTTTGAGAGAAACTCTCAAAGAAACAAAGAGGTCAGACGAGCATATGTGGATGTAAGTACATTATTGACTGCAGTACACTACACGCAACATTGTTTCCCAGTGTACTGGATAACACCATATTGACTGCAGTACACTACACGCAACATTGTTTCCCAGCGTACTGGATAACACCATATTGGCTGCAGTACACTACACGCAACATTGTTTCCCAGCGTACTGGATAACACCATATTGGCTGCAGTACACTACACACAACATTGTTTCCCAGTGTACTGGATAACACCATATTGACTACAGTACACTACACACAACATTGTTTCCCAGTGTACTGGATAACACCATATTGACTGCAGTACACTACACAACATTGTTTCCCAGTGTACTGGATAACACCATATTGACTGCAGTACACTACACAACATTGTTTCCCAGTGTGCTGGATAACACCATATTGACTACAGTACACTACACAACATTGTTTCCCAGCGTACTGGATAACACCATATTGACTGCAGTACACTACACAACATTGTTTCCCAGTGTGCTGGATAACACCATATTGACTACAGTACACTACACAACATTGTTTCCCAGCGTACTGGATAACACCATATTGACTGCAGTACACTACACGCAACATTGTTTCCCAGCGTACTGGATAACACCATATTGACTGCAGTACACTACACACAACATTGTTTCCCAGCGTACTGGATAACACCATATTGACTACAGTACACTACACAACATTGTTTCCCATTGTACTGGATAACACCATATTGGCTGCAGTACACTACACACAACATTGTTTCCCAGCGTACTGGATAACACCATATTGACTACAGTACACTACACACAACATTGTTTCCCAGTGTACTGGATAACACCATATTGACTGCAGTACACTACACACAACATTGTTTCCCAGTGTACTGGATAACACCATATTGACTACAGTACACTACACACAACATAGTTTCCCAGTGTACTGGATAACACCATATTGACTGCAGTACACTACACACAACATTGTTTCCCAGTGTACTGGATAACACCATATTGACTACAGTACACTACACACAACATTGTTTCCCAGTGTACTGGATAACACCATATTGACTACAGTACACTACACAACATAGTTTCCCAGTGTACTGGATAACACCATATTGGCTGCAGTACACTACACACAACATTGTTTCCCAGCGTACTGGATAACACCATATTGACTACAGTACACTACACACAACATTGTTTCCCAGTGTACTGGATAACACCATATTGACTGCAGTACACTACACACAACATTGTTTCCCAGTGTACTGGATAACACCATATTGACTACAGTACACTACACACAACATAGTTTCCCAGTGTACTGGATAACACCATATTGACTGCAGTACACTACACACAACATTGTTTCCCAGTGTACTGGATAACACCATATTGACTACAGTACACTACACACAACATTGTTTCCCAGTGTACTGGATAACACCATATTGACTACAGTACACTACACAACATAGTTTCCCAGTGTACTGGATAACACCATATTGACTACAGTACACTACACACAACATTGTTTCCCAGCGTACTGGATAACACCATATTGACTACAGTACACTACACAACATAGTTTCCCAGTGTACTGGATAACACCATATTGACTGCAGTACACTACACAACATTGTTTCCCAGTGTACTGGATAACACCATATTGACTGCAGTACACTACACACAACATTGTTTCCCAGTGTACTGGATAACACCATATTGACTGCAGTACACTACACAACATTGTTTCCCAGTGTACTGGATAACACCATATTGACTGCAGTACACTACACACAACATTGTTTCCCAGTGTACTGGATAACACCATATTGACTGCAGTACACTACACACAACATTGTTTCCCAGTGTACTGGATAACACCATATTGACTGCAGTACACTACACAACATTGTTTCCCAGTGTACTGGATAACACCATATTGACTGCAGTACACTACACAACATTGTTTCCCAGTGTACTGGATAACACCATATTGACTGCAGTACACTACACAACATTGTTTCCCAGTGTACTGGATAACACCATATTGACTGCTTTTGTTCTTTGTTTTCAGGGAGTACTGGAAATGGATGCTCATTCAATCCCACATGAGTTCATCTTTATAGATGAGTTTTGGTTCAACCTAGCAGAGACCAGAAGAAGGGGGAGAAACGTCATTGGCCACAGAGCCATTATAGATGTTCCTGGCCAACGTGGTGGGAACATCACAATGTGCGCTGCCATCTCCAATACGCATGGTGTCCTCCACCGTCATGCCAACCTTGGACCATACAACACAGCCCATATTCTCACATTTCTTTTTTTAATTTTTTTAGTTTGTTTTGTTTATCTGTTCAGGCCCTGTGTGTAGTTAACTGACCCTCTCTGCCCATTCTTCACCATTTTACCTGTTGTTGTTGTCTTAGCTGATTAGCTGTTGCTGTCTTACCCATTGTCTTAGCTAGCTGTTCCAATCAACACTTGCGATTGCTTTATGCCTCGCTTTATGTCTCTCTCTAATGTCAATATGCCTTGTATACTGTTGTTTAGGGTAGTTATCATTGTTTTATTTTACTGCGGAGCCCCTAGCCCTACTCAACATGCTCAGATACCTATTTTGTCCCACCTCCCACACATGGGGTGATCTCACCTAGCATTTCTAGTATCTCCAGAGATGCAACCTCTCATACTCAATGCCTAGGTTTACCTCCATAGTACATTATGCCCTGAATCTATTCTACCACGCCCATTCTCTGTCCCCAACGCACTAGACGACCAGTTTTGATAGCCTTTAGCCGTACCCTCATCCAACTCCTCCTCTGTTCCTAGGGTGATGTGGAGGTTAACCCAGGCCCTGTGTGTACCTAGGCGCTCTCATTTGTTGACTTCTGTAACCGTAAATGCTATGATTTCATGCATGTTTACATGAGAAGCCTCCTCCCTGGAGCCGGCACAGGTGGCACCGGACTGGTGACATGCACTTCAGGGAGAGTGCGAGGAACCGGCACAGGACGTACCGGACTGAAACCAAAAGGAGGGGTTAGGGGGAGTGACTAGTGTTGGTGGCGGCTCCGGTGCGGGTCGCAGCCCCCCCAGACCCCGGATCCGACCATGGACTGAATGCTGTGCCTAGACTGGGCACAAAATATTAATTTTACAACATCTGCTGCCTCAGTTTGTATGATGGCAATTTGCATATACTCCAGAATGTTATGAAGAGTGATCAGATGAATTGCAATTAATTGCAAAGTCCCTCTTTGCCATGCAAATTAACTGAATCCCAAAACAAGATTTCCACTGCATTTCAACCCTGCCACAAAAGGACCAGATGGCATCATGTCAGTGATTCTCTCGTTAACACAGGTGTGAGTGTTGACGAGGACAAGGCTGGAGATCACTCTGTCATGCTGATTGAGTTCGAATAACAGACTGGAAGCTTCAAAAGGAGGGTGGTGCTTGGAATCATTGTTCTGTCAACCATGATTACCTGCAAGGAAACACAGGGCCGTCATCATCGCTTAGCACAAAAAGGGATTCACAGGCAAGGATATTGCTGCCAGTAAGATTGCACCCAAATCAACCATTTATCGGATCATCAAGAACTTCAAGGAGAGCGGTTCAATTGTTGTGAAGAAGGCTTCAGGGCGCCCAAGTCCAGCAAGCGCCAGGACCGTCTCCTAAAGTTGATTCAGCTGCGGGATCGGGACACCACCAGTACGTACAGAGCTTGCTCAGGAATGGCAGCAGGCAGGTGAGGCAAAGACTTTTGGAGGGTGGCCTGGTGTCAAGAAGGGCAGCAAAGAAGCCACTTCTCTCCAGGAAAAACTACAGGGACAGACTGATATTCTGCAAAAGGTACAGGGATTGGACTGCTGAGGACTGGGGTAAAGTAATTTTCTCTGATGAATCCCCTTTCCGATTGTTTGGGGCATCCGGAAAAAAACTTGTCCGGAGAAGACAAGGTGAGCGCTACCATCAGTCCTGTGTCATGCCAACACTAAAGCATCCTGAGACCATTCATGTGTGGGGTTGCTTCTCAGCCAAGGGAGTGGGCTCACTCACAATTTAGCCTAAGAACACAGCCATGAATAAAGAATGGTACCAACACATCCTCCGAGAGCAATTTCTCCCAACCATCCAGGAGCAGTTTGGTGACGAACAATGCCTTGTCCAGCATGATGGAGCACCTTGCCATAAGGCAAAAGGGATAACTAAGTGCCTCGGGGAACAAAACATTGATATTTTGGGTCCATGGCCAGGAAACTCCCCAGACCTTAATCCCATTGAGAAATTGTGGTCAATCCTCAAGAGGCGGGTGGACAAACAAAAACCCACAAATTCTGATAAACTCCAAGCATTGATTATGCAAGAATGGGCTGCCATCAGTCAGGATGTGGCCCAGAAGTTAATTGACAGCATGCCAGGGTGGATTGCAGAGGTCTTGAAAAAGAAGGGTCAACACTGCAAATATTGACTCTTTGCATCAACCATGTAATTGTCAATAAAAGCCTTTGACACTTATGAAATGCTTGTAATTATACTTCAGTATTCCATAGTAACATCTGACAAAAATATAGACAAATATAGACATTGAAGCAGCCAACTTTGTGAACATTTATATTTGTGTCATTCTCAAAACTTTTGGCCACGACTGTATGTTAGTAGAAGTATAGTATTAAGTATACAGTATGGGTAGTCAAACACAGCTATAACCTACAAGCTAAATTACTCTATGGTGGCTGTGATGGGAAAGAGGGGGTGACAAGAACTAATTAAAACAAATGATATTATAACTTTCTGAATGCTCTGTGTGTGTGTGTGTGTGTGTGTGTGTGTGTGTGTGTGTGTACAGTCCAGTCTTGGTGCCTCACTCACCCAGAAGCTCCTTACGGGTGCGACTGGCGATTTCTTTGATCTCCATGCGGGACAGAGACAGCGTGTGTGAGGACCCCTGCATGAGGGCCCCCGCGGGGGCTGTCAGGCCCGTCACCACCTTGTTGACCAGCGGGGACTTGAGGGGCCTCTCGATGCTGCGGCCCACTAGGTTACTCAGTGGGATCTTGAAGATATGCTTACACTGTGTCTCACCTGGAGGGTGAAGGAGAGATACAGAGAGAGTGGGGATGGATGGAGAAGGAGAGATACAGAGAGAGTGGGGATGGATGGAGAAGGAGAGATACAGAGAGAGTGGGGATGGATGGAGAAGGAGAGATACAGAGAGTGGGGATGGATGGAGAAAGAGAGATACAGAGAGAGTGGGCATGGATGGAGAAGGAGAGATACAGAGAGAGTGGGCATGGATGGAGAAGGAGAGATACAGATAGAGTGGGGATGGATGAGAAGGAGAGATACAGAGAGAGTGGGGATGGATGGAGAAGGAGAGATACAGAGAGAGTGGGGATGTATGGAGAAGGAGAGATACAGAGAGAGTGGGGATGGGTGGAGAAGGAGAGATACAGAGAGAGTGGGGATGGATGGAGAAGGAGAGATACAGAGAGTGGGGATGGATGGAGAAGGAGAGATACAGAGAGAGTGGGGATGGATGGAGAAGGAGAGATACAGAGAGTGGGGATGGATGGAGAAGGAGAGATACAGAGAGAGTGGGGATGGATGGAGAAGGAGTGATACAGAGAGAGTGGGGATGGATGGAGGAGGAGAGATACAGAGAGTGGGGATGGATAGAGAAGGAGAGATACAGAGAGAGTGGGGATGGATGGAGAAGGAGAGATACAGAGAGTGGGGATGGATGGAGAAGGAGAGATACAGAGAAAGGTATTGCGGTGAGAGAGACATCATTTCAACACCAAGCAACTTCAGGCAATGACGTTATGGAGACCTCCTTAGACTGGTTAGTTTACCACACACCCACACACACACACTAGAGGAACATATGTGTAAGAACACAAACATGAAGAACATGATCATGTCATGTTCCAATCAAGCCTCCTCTATCTAAACTGATTAACAACATGACTCAGTGACACAGTGTGCGATCAACTTATGAATTCATCATCGTCGCCATTTCAACACTGTGTAATATAATATGACTACTCAGTTACAGACATTTACAGCTATCCATCAATTATTCAACGTTTGGGATCAATAATTAAACGACTGTTTGAGTCAGAGTAATTGGATACTTAACATCTTCGTAGCAGCACCACATTCCAGTCTCTGTAGTTTGCTGTATTCCAGTCTCTGTAGTCTGCTGTATTCCAGTCTCTATAGTCTGCTGTATTCCAGTCTCTGTAGTCTGCTGTATTCCAGTCTCTGTAGTCTGCTGTATTCCAGTCTCTATAGTCTGCTGTATTCCAGTCTCTGTAGTCTTCTGTATTCCAGTCTCTAAAGTCTGCTGTATTCCAGTCTCTGTAGTCTGCTGTATTCCAGTCTCTGTAGTCTGCTGTATTCCAGTCTCTGTAGTCTGCTGTATTCCAGTCTCTATAGTCTGCTGTATTCCAGTCTCTATAGTCTGCTGTATTCCAGTCTCTATAGTCTGCTGTATTCCAGTCTCTATAGTCTGCTGTATTCCAGTCTCTGTAGTCTGCTGTATTCCAGTCTCTGTAGTCTGCTGTATTCCAGTCTCTGTAGTCTGCTGTATTCCAGTCTCTATAGTCTGCTGTATTCCAGTATCTGTAGTCTGCTGTATTCCAGTCTCTGTAGTCTGCTGTATTCCAGTCTCTGTAGTCTGCAGTATTCCAGTCTCTGTAGTCTGCTGTGTTCCAGTCTCTATAGTCTGCTGTATTCCAGTCTCTATAGTCTGCTGTATTCCAGTCTCTGTAGTCTGCTGTATTCCAGTCTCTATAGTCTGCTGTATTCCAGTCTCTATAGTCTGCTGTATTCCAGTCTCTGTAGTCTGCTGTATTCCAGTCTCTGTAGTCTGCTGTATTCCAGTCTCTAAAGTCTGCTGTATTCCAGTCTCTGTAGTCTGCTGTATTCCAGTCTCTGTAGTCTGCTGTATTCCAGTCTCTGTAGTCTGCTGTATTCCAGTCTCTATAGTCTGCTGTATTCCAGTCTCTGTAGTCTGCTGTATTCCAGTCTCTATAGTCTGCTGTATTCCAGTCTCTGTAGTCTGCTGTATTCCAGTCTCTGTAGTCTGCTGTATTCCAGTCTCTATAGTCTGCTGTATTCCAGTCTCTATAGTCTGCTGTATTCCAGTCTCTATAGTCTGCTGTATTCCAGTCTCTATAGTCTGCTGTATTCCAGTATCTGTAGTCTGCTGTATTCCAGTCTCTGTAGTCTGCTGTATTCCAGTCTCTGTAGTCTGCTGTATTCCAGTCTCTATAGTCTGCTGTATTCCAGTCTCTATAGTCTGCTGTATTCCAGTCTCTATAGTCTGCTGTATTCCAGTCTCTATAGTCTGCTGTATTCCAGTCTCTATAGTCTGCTGTATTCCAGTCTCTGTAGTCTGCTGTATTCCAGTCTCTGTAGTCTGCTGTGTTCCAGTCTCTGTAGTCTGCTGTATTCCAGTCTCTGTAGTCTGCTGTATTCCAGTCGCTATAGTCTGCTGTATTCCAGTCTCTGTAGTCTGCTGTATTCCAGTCTCTGTAGTCTGCTGTATTCCATTCTCTGTAGTCTGCTGTATTACAGTCTCTGTAGTCTGCTGTATTCCAGTCTCTGTAGTCTGCTGTATTCCAGTCTCTATAGTCTGCTGTATTCCAGTCTCTGTAGTCTGCTGTATTCCAGTCTCTATAGTGTGATGTATTCCAGTCTCTATAGTCTGCTGTATTCCAGTCTCTATAGTCTGCTGTATTCCAGTCTCTGTAGTCTGCTGTGTTCCAGTCTCTGTAGTCTGCAGTATTCCAGTCTCTATAGTCTGCTGTATTCCAGTCTCTGTAGTCTGCTGTATTCCAGTCTCTATAGTCTGCTGTATTCCAGTCTCTGTAGTCTGCTGTATTCCAGTCTCTGTAGTCTGCTGTATTCCAGTCTCTGTAGTCTGCTGTATTCCAGTCTCTATAGTCTGCTGTATTCCAGTCTCTGTAGTCTGCTGTATTCCAGTCTCTGTAGTCTGCTGTATTCCAGTCTCTATAGTCTGCTGTATTCCAGTCTCTATAGTCTGCTGTATTCCAGTCTCTATAGTCTGCTGTATTCCAGTCTCTATAGTCTGCTGTATTCCAGTCTCTATAGTCTGCTGTATTCCAGTCTCTGTAGTCTGCTGTATTCCAGTCTCTGTAGTCTGCTGTGTTCCAGTCTCTGTAGTCTGCTGTATTCCAGTCTCTGTAGTCTGCTGTATTCCAGTCGCTATAGTCTGCTGTATTCCAGTCTCTGTAGTCTGCTGTATTCCAGTCTCTGTAGTCTGCTGTATTCCAGTCTCTATAGTCTGCTGTATTCCAGTCTCTATAGTCTGCTGTATTGCAGTCTCTACAGTCTGTTGTATTCCAGTCTCTGTAGTCTGCTGTATTCCAGTCTCTGTAGTCTGTTGTATTCCAGTCTCTATAGTCTGTTGTATTCCAGTCTCTGTAGTCTGCTGTATTCCAGTCGCTATAGTCTGCTGTATTCCAGTCTCTGTAGTCTGCTGTATTCCAGTCTCTGTAGTCTGCTGTATTCCAGTCTCTGTAGTCTGCTGTATTCCAGTCTCTGTAGTCTGCTGTATTCCAGTCTCTGTAGTCTGCTGTATTCCAGTCTCTGTAGTCTGCTGTATTCCAGTCTCTGTAGTCTGCTGTATTCCATTCTCTGTAGTCTGCTGTATTACAGTCTCTGTAGTCTGCTGTATTACAGTCTCTGTAGTCTGCTGTATTCCAGTCTCTATAGTCTGCTGTATTCCAGTCTCTGTAGTCTGCTGTATTCCAGTCTCTATAGTGTGATGTATTCCAGTCTCTATAGTCTGCTGTATTCCAGTCTCTATAGTCTGCTGTATTCCAGTCTCTGTAGTCTGCTGTGTTCCAGTCTCTGTAGTCTGCAGTATTCCAGTCTCTGTAGTCTGCTGTATTCCAGTCTCTATAGTCTGCTGTATTCCAGTCTCTGTAGTCTGCTGTATTCCAGTCTCTATAGTCTGCTGTATTCCAGTCTCTATAGTCTGCTGTATTCCAGTCTCTGTAGTCTGCTGTATTCCAGTCTCTATAGTCTGCTGTATTCCAGTCTCTATAGTCTGCTGTATTGCAGTCTCTACAGTCTGTTGTATTCCAGTGGTAGCTATAGCAGGGGTGGGCACTTTAGGCACCCAACATGCCAAAAGAACGTTGCAAAACATACATGATGTAGGTGTATTGGCTTGCAGTGGTTAAATCTAACCACTAGGTGGCAGTGAATGCTCATATTCTAATGCAGCGTTTCACTAGATCAAGACAGGACGGCAATAGTAACGCACACGCAGCTATGTGACTGTGTGATGGAAGGCTGCACTGCGCCAAACAGACCGCAGTTCTGAAATGTCACGGGATCAAAGGTGACGCAAACAGCATTCAAGGAGAAAAGGGGTCACTCCTTTTGTTATGACAGGTTCACTGACTCACTGTTACCGACCCCTCTCTCCCGTAACATACCAGACAGACAGAAATGTTAATAATAAACCAAATAGATATGAAATATACCAACAACAAAAAGCATGCAGGCATCTGGGATATATAATCGCGTGGATCTATATATTCCACATGCGTTTCTGCTCCAGGGAAAATGACCTACAATCGAACAAAATAAAGGTTCCATAAGAGTTTTTGAATATTTGATTTGTTATGTTTTATAACTGTCCAATCCTCAAATCAGAATAAGATGTGATTCCATGACTAAACAGATTCCATGACTAAACAGTATTCCACCAACAGGATTGGTGGAATACTACTAGAGGTAGTTTAACTGTCCAATCCACACATCAGTCTCAGCATTTTGTATTCACATGTTACTGATGTCAACAAATCTGATCTCAAACTGAGCCAATTGTCTACCAGTGGAAAAGCAGCTCTCCCCATAGAGCAGAAACGGCAGGCACAGGCAGTCGGTTAGAGGATGGGATTTTTTGTCAGCCCCCCCCAATCTCTCCCTCCTTCCCCCTAGATTGTGGCACCTCTATTTAGACCACCACTCTGAATGGGAGAGGGGGTTTTGACAAAAGTTTCCATGGTGACAGTGCAATCTGTAAATCATGCTGCGGTAGACGTGTCTTCTCCTCCCCTCTGTCTCGCTCTCTCTTTCATTCCCCCTCTTCTCTCTCTCTCTCAAACATTCTCCCATCTCTGTCACATGCATACCTTTCTGAATCCACATCTCTCTACCTCTCTATCATCCATTTCTACATCACATTTCACCGCCTCCATTTTCCAGTCACTCTGACAGAGAGAAGGTGTGATGGGGAAGACAGAACGTTCACTTAACATTCAACTGACACTCAGTCAAACATGCCGCTTCATATAAAAAAACTAAAAGGTGAGTTATTTTCCGTGCATGTTAGTAGGGCAGCATGTGCAGCTAGATGAAGAGGGAGGGCTGTGTCCCAAATGGCACCTGATTCCCTATATAGTGCACTGCTTCTGAACAGGGGGCGAGGCTCGGGTCAGAAGTAGTGCACTATATAAGGAAAACAATGCCATTTGGGACAAACTGGAGGAGCAGTGGAAGACTCGTTGAAGTACCTTCGGCATCCTTAGACATGTACAGGGATAGCTTGGTACCATAGGGGATCCGAATAGAATCTGAACCAGGGACCAGAACAAGGTTATGTAATACACACACACACTCCGGTACGACAGAACACACACATTCAGTAGTATTAACACCACCACCCCCAGAGCTGGAAAGATCAACGCTACAGGGATGTTAATGGTTATAGTAGTGTTCCAAGACTAGAGTTGACCAATAGAAAATATAAGAAGAACCAGGTAAAAGATGGCAGAATCTTAAAGGGGAACTCAAAAACTATCTTGTGGAATATTGCATCATCATAATGATGTGGCAGGTGACACATTGCTTCTTGAATGTCCAAGATCTTGAAAACTTTATTGCTGACATGCACAACATTTTGGAACTGTATCAACAATGGACTAATGAAACAAAATATATATATATTGTTTTTGAGTGGAGTTCCCCTTTAACCCCTCAAAGTGCCCTCTATACTGTACTACACTCTACCCCCTCTAAAGCCCATTTCAGGTCCCATGATATATACTATACTCTACCCCCTCTAAAGCCCAGTTCAGGTCCCATGATATATACTACACTCTACCCCCTCTAAAGCCCAGTTCAGGTCCCATGATATATACTACACTCTACCCCCTCTAAAGCCCAGTTCAGGTCCCATGATATATACTACACTCTACCCCCTCTAAAGCCCAGTTCAGGTCCCAGGCTATATACTACACCCTTCATCCTCTAAAGCACAATTCAGGTCCCACACCCAACTCTCTATCCAGAGTAACACACTAGCACTCTGGAGTACGTGTGCATATGTCACACCCACTAACTACTGCAGTCTCCCAAAATGACACAGATGAAGTGTGCGTTTCCAATTGTGTTGTCATCCTATAACGTGATTGGTTGCTTGGTGAGGCTTACCGTCTCCGAGCGGCAATGGGAACACGGGCATCTCGTAGCCGGTGGGCGTCTGTGGGGAACTCTGGGAACTGGTGTCCCGGGAGCTGCAGTTGGAGGCAGAGTTGACCGGAGCGGACGACACAAAGTAGATGTCTGACTGATGGAGGGGATGGGGGAGATGAAGGGATTTAAAGAAACGGAGAGGAGGAGAAAAAGTGGAGAAGGAGAAATATTGATAGAGGTAGAGAGAGATTGTGAAAGAGAAAGTGGGGAAAGATGAAGAGATATAGAGAAATAATGAGAGAGAGAGAGAGAGAGAGAGAGAGAGGGGTGTTGGTTAGTGAAATAATGCCATCACCTGTCTTAGGTTCTGAACAAACAGAGTAAAAACTCACAGACAACTAGGAAAAGCTCAAACCAAATGTATTCACCCACTGGGTCCAACAGCTGCAAAGACAAAGCATGATTACACAATCACATCTATTTATACCCTCCTACTAGGCTGGGTCAACTCCTTACACATCTATTTATACCCTCCTACTAGGCTGGCTCAACTCCTTACACATCTATTTATACCCTCCTACTAGGCTGGGTCAACTCCTTACACATCTATTTATACCCTCCTACTAGGCTGGGTCAACTCCTTACACATCTATTTATACCCTCCTACTAGGCTGGCTCAACTCCTTACACATCTATTTATACCCTCCTACTAGGCTGGGTCAACTCCTTACACATCTATTTATAACCTGCTACTAGGCTGGCTCAACTCCTTACACATCTATTTATACCCTCCTACTAGGCTGGGTCAACTCCTTACACATCTATTTATACCCTCCTACTAGGCTGGGTCAACTCCTTACACATCTATTTATACCCTCCTACTAGGCTGGCTCAACTCCTTACACATCTATTTATAACCTGCTACTAGGCTGGGTCAACTCCTTACACATCTATTTATACCCTCCTACTAGGCTGGGTCAACTCCTTACACATCTATTTATAACCTCCTACTAGGCTGGCTCAACTCCTTACACATCTATTTATAACCTGCTACTAGGCTGGGTCAACTCCTTACACATCTATTTATAACCTCCTACTAGGCTGGGTCAACTCCTTACACATCTATTTATACCCTCCTACTAGGCTGGGTCAACTCCTTACACATCTATTTATAACCTGCTACTAGGCTGGGTCAACTCCTTACACATCTATTTATACCCTCCTACTAGGCTGGGTCAACTCCTTACACATCTATTTATACCCTCCTACTAGGCTGGGTCAACTCTTTACACATCTATTTATAACCTCCTACTAGGCTGGGTCAACTCCTTACACATCTATTTATACCCTCCTACTAGGCTGGGTCAACTCCTTACACATCTATTTATAACCTGCTACTAGGCTGGGTCAACTCCTTACACATCTATTTATACCCTCCTACTAGACTGGGTCAACTCCTTACACATCTATTTATACCCTCCTACTAGGCTGGGTCAACTCCTTACACATCTATTTATACCCTCCTACTAGGCTGGGTCAACTCCTTACACATCTATTTATAACCTGCTACTAGGCTGGGTCAACTCCTTACACATCTATTTATAACCTGCTACTAGGCTGGGTCAACTCCTTACACATCTATTTATACCCTCCTACTAGGCTGGGTCAACTCCTTACACATCTATTTATACTCTCCTACTAGGCTGGGTCAACTCCTTACACATCTATTTATAACCTGCTACTAGGCTGGGTCAACTCCTTACACATCTATTTATACCCTCCTACTAGGCTGGGTCAACTCCTTACACATCTATTTATAACCTCCTACTAGGCTGGGTCAACTCCTTACACATCTATTTATACCCTCCTACTAGGCTGGGTCAACTCCTTACACATCTATTTATACCCTCCTACTAGGCTGGGTCAACTCCTTACACATCTATTTATACCCTCCTACTAGGCTGGCTCAACTCCTTACACATCTATTTATAACCTCCTACTAGGCTGGGTCAACTCCTTACACATCTATTTATACCCTCCTACTAGGCTGGGTCAACTCCTTACACATCTATTTATAACCTCCTACTAGGCTGGGTCAACTCCTTACACATCTATTTATACCCTCCTACTAGGCTGGGTCAACTCCTTACACATCTATTTATAACCTCCTACTAGGCTGGGTCAACTCCTTACACATCTATTTATACCCTCCTACTAGGCTGGGTCAACTCCTTACACATATATTTATAACCTCCTACTAGGCTGGGTCAACTCCTTACACATCTATTTATAACCTCCTACTAGGCTGGGTCAACTCCTTACACATCTATTTATACCCTCCTACTAGGCTGGGTCAACTCCTTACACATCTATTTATACCCTCCTACTAGGCTGGCTCAACTCCTTACACATCTATTTATAACCTCCTACTAGGCTGGGTCAACTCCTTACACATCTATTTATACCCTCCTACTAGGCTGGGTCAACTCCTTACATGTCTATTTATAACCTCCTACTAGGCTGGGTCAACTCCTTACACATCTATGTATACCCTCCTACTAGGCTGGGTCAACTCCTTACACATCTATTTATAACCTCCTACTAGGCTTGGTCAACTCCTTACACATCTATTTATACCCTCCTACTAGGCTGGGTCAACTCCTTACATGTCTATTTATAACCTCCTACTAGGCTGGGTCAACTCCTTACATGTCTATTTATAACCTCCTACTAGGCTGGGTCAACTCCTTACACATCTAGACATCCCTGTTGCTAGACAGGATTGTAATCATGGCCCTGCCTGATGCTAGAACGGTGGTGGGTGTGGAAGTGTATGTGTGTGAGATAGGACGGTAGTAGGAGGGTCGTTGGGGTGGGCCCTTCTGGCCCCCCTCCCAGAGGTCACTTCATCTGTTGACTTGACCTCGAGCTGAATTCCTTGCTGCTCCCTAGTTCCTCAGCTGGCCTGCCTTATCAGAGACAAACTATTACCCTTCACCTCCTTAGAAACATGTCAACAGAATATTAACTTTCTGTCTCATTCAGTAACTTTCCTAACCACCCTTCAGTTCCTATCCACCCTTCAGTTCCTATCCACCCTTCAGTTCCTATCCACCCTTCAGTTCCTATCCACCCTTCATTGACCCCAACATACACATTCCCTATACATGTAAAGTCATCAATAAGTTCTAGTATGGTAACATGTATCAGTCTATTTCAAGCTAGAATCCAACACCTGCTACAACATGATGAGGTAGTGTTTCATGTTGTTGAATGGTACAGTCTGCATGTGCCCTTCTGTTGTGTATGAGGTGTGTGTTTGATAGTGTGTATGTGTGGTCCCTCCGGGATAATAAACTGATTGAAATAAGATTGCTGAGAACACACACACACACACACACACACACACACACACACACACACACACACACACACACACACACGCTCACAAACGGACACGCACATACACGCTCATGAACGCTCGTGAACGCATGCACACACGTGCGCACGCACACACACACTTTCTCTCTCTCTTTTGTGTTGTGTAGGAAAAGCGCTTTATAACTCAGATTCATTACCATCATGATTGGGCACTTCCACCTGTCAATCAAACTCACCCTGGAGGCAGTCAGCTGGAGCTCTGGCACGACAGCTGTGTAGACCAGGTTACCGTTGACAACCAGCCGGATCTCAATGGAGTCAGTGGTAAAGGCCAAGATGTAGGGAAACGCACACACTAACACAACAACAACTTCCTGTTATTGAATAAAGAATTAACATCCCATGTGCTGACATAGCATCAGAAAAAGTGCATTTACAGGCAGAATGGAGAATCAACAGGAATAATGAGTGCATGACTATGAAGTAATTATGATTTCAAAGCCCAGCATCAACCTTCTGAAGAACACCTGGCTGAATGGAGCTGATAGATTCGGATAGATGGTTTGGATAGATAATGTCCTAATAAATGAATCCTAAGGGTAAAATTGGTTTGTCAAAGCAGCATGACAGTACAAACATACACATACTAACATAAGAGAAACTGTAGCTTGTGTAATGCATCTTTAGCCAGCCAATCTCTGCTTTCATCATCAGAAACAAACACAGACTCCAACAGACAAACACTCTGGACGACCTAGCCTGGGTGGCCACCCGCTGCATGTTACCATGGTGACGGGGCTCAGGCCAGGGCCGGAGGCTGGGCTGACCATGGGAGGGAGCGGGGTGTGGGGAGGGGTAGGGTGGGGCTGCTGGTTGCTATGGTTACCCGTGCTACTCACCGATGGCGTTGGGCATCTGGTTCCAGCTGAAGTGTAAGTCAGAGGCGTTAGACTGGATCATAGGGGTGGACCCATTGAACGGACACACCTTCTTATAGGAACAGATATCTGGGGAACATATGAGATATACAGTATCAGAACGGATATATTAGTGACTCGATATGCCTTTATACCATGTCATTGTTAAGTCATTACAGGAACAAGTATCTGCACAGAAAGACGAGTTTAGAAACACAAGTCTAAATATAGAAACACAGTCGTTAACCTTGTATATATAGGAACCTTGTATATGTAGGAACCTTGTATATGTAGGAACCTTGTATATGTAGGAACCTTGTATATGTAGGAACTTTGTATATGTAGGAACCTTGTATATGTAGGAACCTTGTATATGTAGGAACCTTGTATATATAGGAACCTTGTATATGTAGGAACCTTGTATATGTAGGAACCTTGTATATGTAGGAACCATGTATATATAGGAATCTTGTATATATAGGAACCTTGTATATATAGGAACCTTGTATATTTAGGAACCTTGTATATATAGGAACCTTGTATATATAGGAACCTTGTATATATAGGAACCTTGTATATATAGGAACCTTGTATATATAGGAACCTTGTATATATGGGCGTTGAGGACAATGTATAATATATATTCAAACGTTACTACACCCTCAGAAATAAAGGTTTGATCCTAAAGGAGTACAGCCGCTGGTCCCTGGGGTGGAATCTCACTGTAAGGAATCTCCTTTTGTATTTTTTGTTATAGGTGCATAATTGTACCCCAGTTCATACCTCAGAGAGTACCTTCCTCCACAGGTAGAACAGCATGCTTTTTGCCTTTGTATCGTAACACTACAGTGACAAAGCAATATGTTCTCTATAAGTGACAAACATGTACTTCTGATAGATCACTTAAACTGGTACAACACTTTTACTCATGAGTGGCCAAAAATAACTCATGAATGCCACACCCCCACTAAGCCATGCCTCCAATATCATTTCCCAGTGTGCCTTGCCTTTGAGGTTACCAACCATGACTGTATGTGTTAGTGACAGATACATGGTTGTTGAATTCGTTCATTTTCATTCCTGTGGCCTTCACCAAGTGAATTCCAAGGTGTATCATTATAATTAAACTCTTCATAAGGCCTTATTTTGAGGGGTAGTTTTACCCTAATACAGCTTACAAGTATTAGGGTAAAATATGGGGTACAAAAATGTACCATTATACTATTTATTCGCACATGTACCCTAAAAGGTACCGAACAGTACCATGTGAAGTCATTATGTGTACCTCTGAAGGTATATGTATTTTGATATTTTTTTATAACCCAACTAACAATACCGTACCTTTATTTTCTAAGAGTGTAGAGTGTACAAATACCCCAGATAAATGGAGACTCACAATTGTAACACAACAAAAGACCAGCCTCCCCATCCTCGTACACATCGATGGCTGCCACAAAGTTGACCTGTGTGCACATGGCAGAGAAGAGCACTGTATTGAATTAATTCTCCTCAATTGTCATTCATTGGCCCATCTTTAACTGTTCTCCTCTAAACTGTAACTCTTCCCCTTCATTGTTGAGCTCCCTCCTCAGTCACCCAAGCAGGTAAGTGGAAGCTAATGTAAATAACAACATAAATCATATTGTTAGGAGGTCTCACCCGGTTGGCGTCTACATGGTGTAGCCTGTATGCGTCCCCGGTGCTCTCGTTGATCAGGTCAAACTGGTGTTTGTAGGCCACACAGATCATGTTGTCGTTCTCCCCTGTAGGACCGTCCACTAGGGCCATGACTACTGGAGGGTCACACAGACAGATCTCCTGGGGGGGGGGGGGGGGGGGGCAGGTCAGGTGGGTGGGCCTCACACAGGTGCATGTGTGTGTGTGTGTGTGAATGCATGCCTGTGTGAGCCTGTATGAGCCTCTCCTCATTCACTAGCTCCATTAGCTGTGGTGAAATGCTGACCTTCTATTGCTCAATGGAATAGCTCAAGAAGTTCTACAACTGCACCGCTGAGAGCATCTTAACTGGCTGCATCACCGCTTGGTATGGCAAAGGCACCGCCCTTGACCGCAAAGCTCTACAGAGGGTGGTGCGGACAGCCCAGTACATCACTGGGGCCGAACTCCCTGCCATCCAGGACCTTTGACTCCAGCCACCCAAAGACTCCAGCCACCCAAGCCATAGACTGTTCACTCTGTTACCTTCCAGCAAACGGTACCGGAGCATCGGCTCTCAGACCAACAGGCTCCAAGACAGCTTCTACCCACAAGCCATAAGACTGTTAAATAATTTTGCACGCCCAATTTTTCAGTTTTTGATTTGTTAAAAGAGTTTGAAATATCCAATAAATGTCGTTCCACTTCATGACTGTGTCCCACTTGTTGTTGATTCTTCACAAAAAAATACAGTTTTATATCTTTATGTTTGAAGCCTGAAATGTGGCAAAAGGTCGCAAAGTTCAAGGGGGCCGAATACTTTCGCAAGGCACTGTATATAGCTCCACATTGATCTGGTACTGGTACTCCCTGTATATAGCTCCACATTGATATGTTACTGGTACCCCCTGTATATAGCTCCACATTGACCTGGTACTCCCTGTATATAGCTCCACATTGATCTGGTACTGGTACTCCCTGTATATAGCTCCACATTGATCTGGTACTGGTACTCCCTGTATATAGCTCCACATTGTCCTGGTACTCCCTGTATATAGCCTCACATTGATCTGGTACTGGTACTCCCTGTATGTAGCTCCACATTGATCTGGTACTGGTACTCCCTGTATATAGCTCCACATTGACCTGGTACTGGTACTCCCTGTATATAGCTCCACATTGATCTGGTACTGGTGCTCCCTGTATATAGCTCCACATTGATCTGGTACTGGTACTCCCTGTATATAGCTCCACATTGATCTGGTACTGGTACTCCCTGTATATAGCTCCACATTGATCTGGTACTGGTACTCCCTGTATATAGCTCCACATTGATCTGGTACTCCCTGTATATAGCTCCACATTGATCTGGTACTCCCTGTATATAGCTCCACATTGACCTGGTGCTGGTACCCCCTGTATATAGCTCCACATTGATATGGTACTGGTACCCCCTGTATATAGCTCCACATTGATCTGGTACTGGTACTCCCTGTATATAGCTCCACATTGATCTGGTACTGGTACTCCCTGTATATAGCTCCACATTGATCTGGTACTCCCTATATATAGCTCCACATTGATCTGGTACTGGTATTCCCTGTATTTAGCTCCACATTGACCTGGTACTCCCTGTATATAGCTCCACATTGATCTGGTACTGGTACTCCCTGTATATAGCTCCACATTGATCTGGTACTCCCTATATATAGCTCCACATTGATCTGGTACTGGTATTCCCTGTATATAGCTCCACATTGACCTGGTACTCCCTGTATATAGCTCCACATTGATCTGGTACTGGTACTCCCTGTATATAGCTCCACATTGACCTGGTACTCCCTGTATATAGCCTCACATTGATCTGGTACTGGTACTCCCTGTATATAGCTCCACATTGATCTGGTACTGGTACTCCCTGTATATAGCTCCACAGTGATCTGGTACTGGTACTCCCTGTATATAGCTCCACATTGACCTGGTACTCCCTGTATATAGCTCCACATTGATCTGGCACTGGTGCTCCCTGTATATAGCTCCACATTGATCTGGTACTGGTACTCCCTGTATATAGCTCCACATTGATCTGGTACTCCCTATATATAGCTCCACATTGATCTGGTACTGGTATTCCCTGTATATAGCTCCACATTGACCTGGTACTCCCTGTATATAGCTCCACATTGATCTGGTACTGGTACTCCCTGTATATAGCTCCACATTGACCTGGTACTCCCTGTATATAGCCTCACATTGATCTGGTACTGGTACTCCCTGTATATAGCTCCACATTGATCTGGTACTGGTACTCCCTGTATATAGCTCCACAGTGATCTGGTACTGGTACTCCCTGTATATAGCTCCACATTGACCTGGTACTCCCTGTATATAGCTCCACATTGATCTGGCACTGGTGCTCCCTGTATATAGCTCCACATTGACCTGGTACTCCCTGTATATAGCTCCACATTGATCTGGTACTGGTACTCCCTGTATATAGCTCCACATTGATCTGGTACTGGTACTCCCTGTATATAGCTCCACATTGATCTGGTACTCCCTGTATATAGCTCCACATTGATCTGGTACTGGTACTCCCTGTATATAGCTCCACATTGACCTGGTACTCCCTGTATATAGCCTCACATTGATCTGGTACTGGTACTCCCTGTATATAGCTCCACATTGACCTGGTACTCCCTGTATATAGCTCCACATTTATCTGGTACTCCCTGTATATAGCTCCACATTGATCTGGTACTGGTACTCCCTGTATATAGCTCCACATTGACCTGGTACTCCCTGTATATAGCCTCACATTGATCTGGTACTGGTACTCCCTGTATATAGCTCCACATTGACCTGGTACTGGTACTCACAGTATATAGCTCCACATTGATCTGGTACTGGTGCTCCCTGTATATAGCTCCACATTGATCTGGTACTGGTACTCCCTGTATATAGCTCCACATTGATCTGGTACTGGTACTCCCTGTATATAGTTCCACATTGATCTGGTACTGGAACTCCCTGTATATAGCTCCACATTGATCTGGTACTCCCTGTATATAGCTCCACATTGATCTCGTACTCCCTGTATATAGCTCCACATTGATCTGGTACTCCCTGTATATAGCTCCACATTGACCTGGTACTGGTACTCCCTGTATATAGCTCCACATTGATCAAGGTACTGGTACTCCCTGTATATAGCTCCACATTGATATGGTACTGGTACCCCCTGTATATAGCTCCACATTGACCTGGTACTCCCTGTATATAGCTCCACATTGATCTGGTACTGGTACTCCCTGTATATAGCTCCACATTGATCTGGTACTGGTACTCCTTGTATATAGCTCCACATTGTCCTGGTAATCCCTGTATATAGCCTCACATTGATCTGGTACTGGTAATCACTGTATATAGCTCCACATTGATCTGGTACTGGTACTCCCTGTATATAGCTCCACATTGACCTGGTACTGGTACTCCCTGTATATAGCTCCACATTGATCTGGTACTGGTGCTCCCTGTATATAGCTCCACATTGATCTGGTACTGGTACTCCCTGTATATAGCTCCACATTGATCTGGTACTGGTACTCCCTGTATATAGCTCCACATTGATCTGGTACTCCCTGTATATAGCTCCACATTGATCTGGTACTCCCTGTATATAGCTCCACATTGACCTGGTACTGGTACCCCCTGTATATAGCTCCACATTGATATGGTACTGGTACTCCCTGTATATAGCTCCACATTGATCTGGTACTGGTACTCCCTGTATATAGCTCCACATTGATATGGTACTGGTACCCCCTGTATATAGCTCCACATTGACCTGGCACTCCCTGTATATAGCTCCACATTGATCTGGTACTTGTACTCCCTGTATATAGCTCCACATTGATCTGGTACTGGTACTCCCTGTATATAGCTCCACATTGACCTGGTACTGGTACTCCCTGTATATAGCTCCACATTGATCTGGTACTGGTACTCCCTGTATATAGCTCCACATTGATCTGGTACTCCCTGTATATAGCTCCACATTGATCTGGTACTGGTACTCCTTGTATATAGCTCCACATTGATCTGGTACTGGTAATCCCTGTATATAGCTCCACATTGATCTGGTACTCCCTGTATATAGCTCCACATTGATCTGGTACTCACTGTATATAGCTCCACATTGATCTGGTACTCCCTGTATATAGCTCCACATTGACCTGGTACTGGTACCCCCTGTATATAGCTCCACATTGATATGGTACTGGTACCTCCTGTATATAGCTCCACATTGATCTGGTACTGGTACCCCCTGTATATAGCTCCACATTGACCTGGTACTCCATGTATATAGCTCCACATTGATCTGGTACTGGTACTCCCTGTATATAGCTCCACATTGATTCGGTACTGGTACTCCCTGTATATAGCTCCACATTGATCTGGTACTGGTACTCCCTGTATATAGCTCCACATTGATCTGGTACTGGTACTCCCTGTATATAGCTCCACATTGATCTGGTACTCCCTGTATATAGCTCCACATTGACCTGGTACTGGTACCCCCTGTATATAGCTCCACATTGATATAGTACTGGTACCTCCTGTATATAGCTTCACATTGATCTGGTACTGGTACCTCCTGTATATAGCTCCACATTGACCTGGTACTCCCTGTATATAGCTCCACATTGATCTGGTACTGGTACTACCTGTATATAGCTCCACATTGATCTGGTACTGGTACTCCCTGTATATAGCTCCACATTGATCTGGTACTGGTACTCCCTGTATATAGCTCCACATTGATCTGGCACTGGTACTCCCTGTATATAGCTCCACATTGACCTGGTACTCCCTGTATATAGCTCCACATTGATCTGGTACTGGGACTCCCTGTATATAGCTCCACATTGATCTGGTACTGGTACTCCCTGTATATAGCTCCACAATGATCTGGTACTGGTGCTCCCTGTATATAGCTCCACATTGACCTGGTACTCCCTGTATATAGCTCCACATTGATCTGGTACTGGTACTCCCTGTATATAGCTCCACATTGATCTGGTACTGGTACTCCCTGTATATAGCTCCACATTGATCTGGTACTGGTGCTCCCTGTATATAGCTCCACATTGACCTGGTACTCCCTGTATATAGCTCCACATTGATCTGGTACTGGTACTCCCTGTATATAGCTCCACATTGATCTGGTACTGGTACTCCCTGTATATAGCTCCACATTGATCTGGTACTGGTGCTCCCTGTATATAGCTCCACATTGATCTGGTACTGGTACTCCCTGTATATAGCTCCACATTGACCTGGTACTGGTATTCCCTGTATATAGCTCCACATTGATCTGGTACTCCCTGTATATAGCTCCACATTGATCTGGTACTGGTACTCCCTGTAAATAGCTCCACATTGATCTGGTACTGGTACTCCCTGTATATAGCTCCACATTGATCTGGTACTGGTACTCCCTGTATATAGCTCCACATTGTCCTGGTACTCCCTGTATATAGCCTCACATTGATCTGGTACTGGTACTCCCTGTATATAGCTCCACATTGATCTGGTACTGGTACTCCCTGTATATAGCTCCACATTGATCTGGTACTCCCTGTATATAGCTCCACATTGACCTGGTACTGGTACCCCCTGTATATAGCTCCACATTGATATGGTACTGGAACCTCCTGTATATAGCTTCACATTGATCTGGTACTGGTACCCCCTGTATATAGCTCCACATTGACCTGGTACTCCCTGTATATAGCTCCACATTGATCTGGTACTGGTACTCCCTGTATATAGCTCCACATTGATCTGGTACTGGTACTCCCTGTATATAGCTCCACATTGATCTGGTACTGGTACTCCCTGTATATAGCTCCACATTGATCTGGCACTGGTACTCCCTGTATATAGCTCCACATTGACCTGGTACTCCCTGTATATAGCTCCACATTGATCTGGTACTGGTACTCCCTGTATATAGCTCCACATTGATCTGGTACTGGTACTCCCTGTATATAGCTCCACATTGATCTGGTACTGGTGCTCCCTGTATATAGCTCCACATTGACCTGGTACTCCCTGTATATAGCTCCACATTGACCTGGTACTGGTACTCCCTGTATATAGCTCCACATTGATCTGGTACTGGTACTCCCTGTATATAGCTCCACATTGATCTGGTACTGGTGCTCCCTGTATATAGCTCCACATTGACCTGGTACTCCCTGTATATAGCTCCACATTGATCTGGTACTGGTACTCCCTGTATATAGCTCCACATTGATCTGGTACTGGTACTCCCTGTATATAGATCCACATTGATCTGATACTGGTACTCCCTGTATATAGCTCCACATTGATCTGGTACTGGTACTCCCTGTATATAGCTCCACATTGATCTGGTACTGGTGCTCCCTGTATATAGCTCCACATTGATCTGGTACTGGTACTCCCTGTATATAGCTCCACATTGACCTGGTACTGGTATTCCCTGTATATAGCTCCACATTGATCTGGTACTCCCTGTATATAGCTCCACATTGATCTGGTACTGGTACTCCCTGTATATAGCTCAACATTGATCTGGTACTGGTACTCCCTGTATATAGCTCCACATTGATATGGTACTGGTACCCCATGTATATAGCTCCACATTGACCTGGTACTCCCTGTATATAGCTCCACATTGATCTGGTACTGGTACTCCCTGTATATAGCTCCACATTGATCTGGTACTGGTACTCCCTGTATATAGCTCCACATTGTCCTGGTACTCCCTGTATATAGCCTCACATTGATCTGGTACTGGTACTCCCTGTATATAGCTCCACATTGATCTGGTACTGGTACTCCCTGTATATAGCTCCACATTGACCTGGTTCTGGTACTCCCTGTATATAGCTCCACATTGATCTGGTACTGGTGCTCCCTGTATATAGCTCCACATTGATCTGGTACTGGTACTCCCTGTATATAGTTCCACATTGATCTGGTACTGGTACTCCCTGTATATAGCTCCACATTGATCTGGTACTGGTACTCCCTGTATATAGCTCCACATTGATCTGGTACTGTATATAGCTCCACATTGATCTGGTACTCCCTGTATATAGCTCCACATTGACCTGGTACTGGTACCCCCTGTATATAGCTCCACATTGATCTGGTACTGGTACCCCCTGTATATAGCTCCACATTGACCTGGTACTCCCTGTATATAGCTCCACATTGATCTGGTACTGGTACTCCCTGTATATAGCTCCACATTGATCTGGTACTGGTACTCCCTGTATATAGATCCACATTGATCTGGTACTGGTACTCCCTGTATATAGCTCCACATTGATCTGGTACTGGTACTCCCTGTATATAGCTCCACATTGACCTGGTATTCCCTGTATATAGCTCACATTGAGCTGGTACTGGTACTCCCTGTATATAGCTCCACATTGATATGGTACTGGTACTCCCTGTATATAGCTCCACATTGATCTGGTACTGGTACTCCCTGTATATAGCTCCACATTGACCTGGTACTCCCTGTATATAGCTCCACATTGATCTGGTACTGGTACTCCCTGTATATAGCTCCACATTGATCTGGTACTGGTACTCCCTGTATATAGATCCACATTGATCTGGTACTGGTACTCCCTGTATATAGCTCCACATTGATCTGGTACTGGTACTCCCTGTATATAGCTCCACATTGACCTGGTATTCCCTGTATATAGCTCACATTGAGCTGGTACTGGTACTCCCTGTATATAGCTCCACATTGATATGGTACTGGTACCCCCTGTATATAGCTCCACATTGACCTGGTACTCCCTGTATATAGCTCCACATTGATCTGGTACTGGTACTCCCTGCATATAGCTCCACATTGATCTGGTACTGGTACTCCCTGTATATAGCTCCACATTGATCTGGTACTCCATGTATATAGCTCCACATTGATCTGGTACTGGTGCTCCCTGTATATAGCTCCACATTGACCTGGTATTCCCTGTATATAGCTCACATTGAGCTGGTACTGGTACTGCCTGTATATAGCTCCACATTGATCTGGTACTGGTACCCCCAGTATATAGCTCCACATTGATCTGGTACTGGTACCCCCTGTATATAGCTCTACATTGATCTGGTACTGGTGCTCCCTGTATATAGCTCCACATTGACCTGGTACTCCCTGTATATAGCTCCACATTGATCTGGTACTGGTACTCCCTGTATATAGCTTCACATTGATCTGGTACTGGTGCTCCCTGTATATAGCTCCACATTGACCTGGTACTCCCTGTATATAGCTCCACATTGATCTGGTACTGGTGCTCCCTGTATATAGCTCCACATTGACCTGGTACTCCCTGTATATAGCTCCACATTGATCTGGTACTGGTACTCCCTGTATATAGCTCCACATTGATCTGGTACTGGTACTCCCTGTATATAGATCCACATTGATCTGGTACTGGTACTCCCTGTATATAGCTCCACATTGAGCTGGTACTGGTACTCCCTGTATATAGCTCCACATTGATCTGGTACTGGTACCCCCTGTATATAGCTCCACATTGATCTGGTACTGGTACTCCCTGTATATAGCTCCACATTGATCTGGTACTGGTGCTCCCTGTATATAGCTCCACATTGATCTGGTACTGGTGCTCCCTGTATATAGCTCCACATTGACCTGGTACTCCCTGTATATAGCTCCACATTGATCTGGTATTGGTACTCCCTGTATATAGCTCCACATTGATCTGGTACTGGTACCCCCTGTATATAGCTCCACATTGATCTGGTATTGGTACTCCCTGTATATAGCTCCACATTGATCTGGTACTGGTGCTCCCTGTATATAGCTCCACATTGACCTGGTACTCCCTGTATATAGCTCCACCTTGATCTGGTACTGGTACTCCCTGTATATAGCTCCACATTGACCTGGTACTCCCTGTATATAGCTCCATTCTTGTGTATTTTATTTAAATCCTTCTCGTGTTACAATTTTATTTTCATTGGGAAAGGTTCTTAAGTAAGCATTTCACGGTAAAGTTTACAGTTGTGTTTGGCGCATGTGACAAATAAAATTAGATTGTATTTTACTTGGAAGGTATACTGATTATTGACTTGTTGAACTCATTCAATAATTCCCCCCAAACATGTGTACGTGTTGTGTGTGTTTCTGTGTGCGATTAAACTGCGTGAGTCTGTATGTGTCCACTCGTGTGTACAGCTTCTCTCACCCGTATGTACTGGAACTGGTCCACGGGCGAGTGGGTTGCAGCAGCGAGGGTGCCTGGGCCGTCGAGGCGGGGCTGTTTCCTGGTGATGAGGAGGAGCTTATTCCTGATGGCCGCCACGATCCTCAACTCTGACCCATGGTGGGTGTTGATGGAGTATAGGTGACACCCTGGGACAGAGAGGAAGGGGGAGGTGGAGAGAGTGGAAGAGAAAAGGCAGAGGAGAAGAGGAGAGAGAGAGGATAAAGGTGTGTGAGAGAGAAAAAGAGAGGGGAAGATATGTTTGAGTGGTTAGCTACAGTATGCAATAGAGCAATGGAATTATTACTACTATTACTATTACTACTATTATTATTATTACCATTACTGTTATTACTATTAGTATTATTATTACTGTTATTACTATTAGTATTAATATTACTGTTAATACTATTAGTATTATTATTACTGTTATTACTATTAGTATTATTATTACTGTTATTACTATTAGTATTATTACTACTGTTATTACTATTAGTATTATTATTACTGTTATTACTATTATTTATATTACTCTGAGCAAATGATTACTATTATTACTATTACTCTGAGCACATTACTCTGAGCACATTCCTCTTTGAGTGCTGCTGCTATCCTTCCCTTTGCTATCTGCCTCTGCTATCCCTCCCTCTGCTATCCCTCCCTCTGCTATCCCTCCCTCTACTACCTTCCCTCTGCTACCCTCCCTCTGCTATCCCTCCCTCTGCTATCCCTCCCTCTGCTATCCCTCCCTCTGCTACCCTCCCTCTGCTATCCCTCCCTCTGCTATCCCTCCCTCTGCTATCCCTCCCTCTGCTATCCCTCCCTCTGCTATCCCCCCCTCTGCTATCCCTCCCTCTGCTATCCTTCCCTCTGCTATCCCTCCCTCTCCTACCTTCCCTCTGCTATCCCTCCCTCTGCTATCCCTCCCTCTCCTACCTTCCCTCTGCTATCCCTCCCTCTGCCATCCTTCCTCTGATATCCCTCCCTCTGCCATCCCTTCCTCTGCTACTCCCCTCTGCTACAGAGAGGGTTTCAAGTGACACTATACTTACACACAGAGTGAGTCTATGCAACTTATTATGACTTGTTAAACAAATCTTTACTCCTGAACTTATTTAGGCTTGTCATAACAAAGGATAGAATACTTATTGACTCAAGGCATTGCATATTTTCAGTTTTAATTCATTTGTAAAAATGTCTAAAAACATAATTCCACTTTGACATTATGGGGTATTGTGTGTAGGGCAGTGACACAAAATCACAATTGAATCCATTTTAAATTAAGGTTGTAAAAACAAAATGTGGAACAAGTCAAGGAGAGTGAATACTTTCTGAAGGTCCTGTATGTTCCTATATAGAGCAGTTTGTCATGGTCCTGTATGTTCCTATATAGAGCAGTTTGTCATGGTCCTGTATGTTCCTATATAGAGCAGTGTGTCATGGTCCTGTATATTCCTATATAGAGCAGTTTGTATGTTCCTATATAGAGCAGTTTGTCATGGTCCTGTATGTTCCTATATATAGCAGTTTGTCATGGTCCTGTATGTTCCTATATAGAGCAGTTTGTCATGGTCCTGTATGTTCCTATATAGAGCAGTTTGTCATGGTCCTGTATGTTCCTATATAGAGCAGTTTGTATGTTCCTATATAGAGCAGTTTGTCATGGTCCTGTATGTTCCTATATAGAGCAGTTTGTCATGGTCCTGTATGTTCCTATATAGAGCAGTTTGTCATGGTCCTGTATGTTCCTATATAGAGCAGTGTGTCATGGTCCTGTATGTTCCTATATAGAGCAGTGTGTCATGGTCCTGTATGTTCCTATATAGAGCAGTGTGTCATGGTCCTGTATGTTCCTATATAGAGCAGTTTGTATGTTCCTATATAGAGCAGTTTGTATGCTCCTATATAGAGCAGTTTGTCATGGTCCTGTATGTTCCTATATAGAGCAGTTTGTCCAACTAGCTTAGCTGACATGTGTGCTGTCAAGGTTGCTAGACTTTACAAAATACAAACATTGCTTGAATTCTTGGGTTATGATACCAGTGTGGCAGTTGTACTAAGGCATAAATGTTCTTAAAGAATCAATGTGCATCATTAATTAAAATGACAATTTAACAGATAAAGAGATTATGCTTCAATATCGTTTTTTCTTCTTGTTACGTAGAATTAGGCATAATGATTATGCCTCTAGATTGCAGGAACAAGTTGTTTCAGATGTTTGAAAAATTCTCAGATGGACCACCCCCACCCGATCCTCACATACTTTGTGCCCCCTCCAAAATAATGGGTGCATGACACCCCTGTGTGTGTGTGTGTGTGTGTGTGTGTGTGTGTGTGTGTGTGTGTGTGTGTGTGTGTGTGTGAACCTTTGGTCTTTTCCAGTTTGTTCTCTCGGCTGTCACACTTGGTGCGAACCAGCTGCCTCTCCTCCAAGCCTCTCTTGAGCATGCTCAGTCTGAACACATAGAGACGCGCATCCTTCCCTGGGAAACAACACAACAAAACATCCTCATTGAAGCTAATCTGGGGTTTGTGTTTCAGCCCAAAAGTAGCCCTGAGATGTAAAACGAAGGATAGCGATTGAGAAATGTAACCAGCTTCAAATGAATAAACACAGCTGTGGCCTGACAGACCATGAAATCAAAATGTTATAAATATGCAAATATTCCAGATTGGACATTTAATACATTTTTTATAAATGTTGTTCTGTTTTCCATGTTTCTGTAATAGTGTTCCGCTGTAGGTAACCTGTAGTCTGTATCCACCCACAAACCACCTGTGTTCTGACACATGTAGCCTGTTAAAGGCCAAATGTAGCCGTTTTTATTTCAACATCATATTATTTCTGGGTACCTTAATGTAATAGACTTGTTGGCAAAAAAACTATTTATCAAGCAAGATTTTTGCTAAGACTGTCTGGATGGGTCTGAGTAGGGAGGGGGAAACTGAGATCTAGCTGTTATTGGCCGAGAGGTTTGGAACTCACTTTGTTATTGGTCTATTAACCAATTTACTGCATGGTGATGTCACAATGGAATGCCGACTCTCCCACAATAGCAAACCAACCAGCAACTATCAGGAAATAGCACTGATAAAAAAATCATACTTTTCCAGTGATAGTTTCAATATAATATAAAACACATGCAAATCTGTATTTATTTTTTACTGCACTGGTCCTTTAACAGAAAGCAATCTTGGAATATTGTCACAACATGTTGTGTGAGATTAAAATAGGCTTAACTAAATCTCTATGGAATCCAAACACTGGTAGCAGCTAATTTAAAGAGGTCACAATTTAGTGAGTTCTGTCTGTCACTATTATGGTGCATGAATTAGAATGTATGAAGATACAAGACTAGCATGTGTGATTGGTGCTATATGTCATCTGAAATTGAATTTCTTGCAAAAGGTTCATTCAAATTCAAACAAGCTGCATTGGCATGACCATTTCTTCTGTTCTGTCTGTCTATGTGACTGTCTCTGTGTGTGTCCGTCTGTTTCTCTCTTTCACTTGCTTCCTTCATATTTGTCTCTCTCTCTGTGTTATTTCTCCCTCTCTCTCTGTGTTCTTTCTCCCTCTCTCTGTGTTCTTTCTCCCTCTCTCTCTGTGTTCTTTCTCCCTCTCTCTCTGTGTTCTTCCTCCCTCTCTCTCTGTGTTCTTTCTCCCTCTCTCTCTGTGTTCTTTCTCCTTCTCTCTCTGTGTGTTCTTTCTCCCTCTCTCTCTGTGTTCTTTCTCCCTCTCTCTCTGTTCTTTCTCCCTCTCTCTCTGTGTTCTTTCTCCCTCTCTCTCTGTGTTCTTTCTCCCTCTCTCTCTGTGTTCTTTCTCCCTCTCTCTCTGTGTTATTTCTCCCTCTCTCTCTGTTCTTTCTCCCTCTCTCTCTGTGTTCTTTCTCCCTCTCTCTCTGTGTTCTTTCTCCCTATCTCTCTGTGTGTTCTTTCTCCCTCTCTCTCTGTGTTCTTTCTCCCTCTCTCTCTGTTCTTTCTCCCTCTCTCTCTGTGTTCTTTCTCCCTCTCTCTCTGTGTTCTTTCTCCCCCTCTCTCTGTGTTCTTTCTCCCTCTCTCTCTCTGTGTTCTTTCTCCCTCTCTCTGTGTTCTTTATCCCTCTCTCTCTGTTCTTTCTCTCTCTCTCTGTTCTTTCTCCCTCTCTCTCTGTGTTTTTTCTCCCTCTCTCTCTGTGTTCTTTCTCCCTCTCTCTCTGTGTTCTTTCTCCCTCTCTCTCTGTGTTCTTTCTCCCTCTCTCTCTGTGTTCTTTCTCCCTCTTTCTCTCTGTGTTCTTTCTCCCTCTCTCTCTGTGTTCTTTCTCCCCCTCTCTCTCTGTGTTTTTTCTCCCTCTCTCCCTGTGTTCTTTCTCCCTCTCTGTGTTCTTTCTCCCTCTCTCTCTGTTCTTTCTCCCTCTCTCTCTGTGCTCTTTCTCTCTCTCTGTGTTCTTTCTCCCTCTCTGTGTTCTTTCTCCCTCTGTGTTCTTTCTCCCTCTCTCTCTGTGTTCTTTCTCCCTCTCTCTCTCTGTTCTTTCTCCCTCTCTCTGTCTGTTCCTTCTCCCTCTCTCTCTGTGTTCTTTCTCCATCTCTCTGTGTTCTTTCTCCCTCTCTCTCTCTCTGTGTTCTTTCTCCCTCTGTGTTCTTTCTCCCTCTCTCTCTCTGTGTTCTTTCTCCCTCTCTCTCTGTTCTTTCTCCCTCTCTCTCTGTGTTCTTTCTCCCTCTCTATCTCTGTTCTTTCTCCCTCTCTCTATGTGTTCTTTCTCCCTCTCTCTCTGTGTTCTTTCTCCCTCTCTCTGTGTGTTCTTTCTCCCTCTCTCTGTGTGTTCTTTCTCCCTCTATCTCTGTGTTCTTTCTCCCTCTCAATAGGTCAACCCAGAACCTGAAAAAAAAACACACACACACACACACACACACACACACACACACACACACACACACAGCAGTCTACAGGGGGAGGATGTGTATAGGTCAGCCCCCTCAGACCACAAAGGGAGATCAATGTGTTCGCTAGAGTGACTGAGACACAAGTAAACACCCTAAAATACACAAGGGGAGAGAGAGAGAGAGAGAGAGAGAGAGAGAGAGAGAGAGAGAGATAGAGAGAGAGAGAGATAGAGAGAGAGAGAGAGAGAGAGAGAGAGAGAGAGAGATGGAGGTAGGGAGAGATGGAGGTAGGGAGAGATGGAGGTAGGGAGAAAGAGAGGGAGAGAGAGGGAGGGATGGAGGTAGGGAGAGAGAGAGAGAGGGAGGGATGGAGGTAGGGAGAGAGAGAGAGAGAGAGGGAGGGATGGAGGTAGGGAGAAAGTGAGAGAGGGAGGGATGGAGGTAGGGAGAAAGTGAGGGAGAGAGAGGGAGGGATGGAGGTAGGGAGAAAGAGAGGGAGAGATGGAGGTAGGGAGAAAGAGAGGGAGAGAGAGGGAGGGATGGAGGTAGGGAGAGAGAGAGAGAGGGAGGGATGGAGGTAGGGAGAAAGTGAGGGAGAGAGAGGGAGGGATGGAGGTAGGGAGAAAGAGAGGGAGATAGAGAGAGGGAGGGATGGAGGTAGGGAGAAAGAGAGGGAGAGAGAGAGAGGGAGGGATGGAGGTAGGGAGAGAGAGAGAGAGGGAGGGATGGAGGTAGGGAGAAAGAGAGGGAGAGAGAGGGAGGGATGGAGGTAGGGAGAGAGAGAGAGAGGGAGGGATGGAGGTAGGGAGAAAGAGAGGGAGAGAGAGGGAGGGATGGGGGTAGGGAGAAAGAGAGAGAGAGAGAGGGAGGGATGGAGGTAGGGAGAAAGAGAGAGAGAGAGGGAGGGATGGAGGTAGGGAGAAAGAGAGAGAGAGAGGGAGGGATGGAGGTAGGGAGAGAGAGAGGGAGGGATGGAGGTAGGATTGAAAGAGAGAGAGGGGGTTAAGAAAGGTGGGTAGGAGTGGGCGGGAGCTAAATTAAAGAAGGGACATAGAACAGGAGACAGAGAAGGTAAGGGAGAGAAAGAGGAGGAAGCAGATGAAAATAGAGAGGGAGACAGTTATGTAGGAATGGAGAAACAGTAGAAATGAAATGAAAGACAGTATGGAGAAACAGTAGAAATGAAATGAAAGACAGTATGGAGGAATGGAGAAACAGTAGAAATGAAATGAAAGACAGTATGTAGGAATGGAGAAACAGTATAAATGAAATGAAAGACAGTATGGAGGAATGGAGAAACAGTAGAAATGAAATGAAAGACAGTATGTAGGAATGGAGAAACAGTAGAAATGAAATGAAAGACAGTATGGAGGAAAGCTGCTCAGTCTAACTAAGGATAGTACCCACCTTTGTCAGCCCTGGTGATGAGGAGGTCCTGAGGCTCTACAACGTGTATCTGTTTCACCACCATAGTCTTATCAAACACCTGCACTGGGGGCAGGACCTGGGCATCTACAAACACAACACAACACCATAATAGTCTTATCACACACCTGCACTGTGGACAGGACCTGTTATCTACAAACACAACACCATAATAGTCTTATCACACACCTGCACTGTGGACAGGACCTGGGCATCTACAAACACAACACCACACCATAATAGTCTTATCAAACACCTGCACTGTGGACAGGACCTGTTATCTACAAACACAACACCATAATAGTCATATCACACACCTGCACTGTGGACAGGACCTGTTATCTACAAACACAACACCATAATAGTCTTATCACACACCTGCACTGGGGGCAGGACCTGTTATCTACAAACACAACACAACACCATAATAGTCTTATCACACACCTGCACTGTGGACAGGACCTGTTATCTACAAACACAACACCATAATAGTCTTATCAAACACCTGCACTGTGGACAGGACCTGGGCATCTACAAACACAACACAACACCATAATAGTCTTATCACACACCTGCACTGTGGACAGTACCTGTTATCTACAAACACAACACAACACCATAATAGTCTTATCACACACCTGCACTGTGGACAGGACCTGTTATCTACAAACACAACACAACACCATAATAGTCTTATCACACACCTGCACTGTGGACAGGACCTGTTATCTACAAACACAACACCATAATAGTCTTATCAAACACCTGCACTGTGGACAGGACCTGTTATCTACAAACACAACACCATAATAGTCTTATCACACACCTGCACTGTGGACAGGACCTGTTATCTACAAACACAACACCATAATAGTCTTATCACACACCTGCACTGTGGACAGGACCTGTTATCTACAAACACAACACAACACCATAATAGTCTTATCACACACCTGCACTGTGGACAGGACCTGTTATCTACAAACACAACACCATAATAGTCTTATCACACACCTGCACTGTGGACAGGACCTGTTATCTACAAACACAACACAACACCACCATAGTCTTATCACACACCTGCACTGGGGGCAGGACCTGGGCATCTACAAACACAACACAACACCATAATAGTCTTATCACACACCTGCACTGTGGACAGGACCTGGGCATCTACAAACACAACACAACACCATAATAGTCTTATCAAACACCTGCACTGTGGACAGGACCTGTTATCTACAAACACAACACCATAATAGTCTTATCAAACACCTGCACTGTGGACAGGACCTGTTATCTACAAACACAACACCATAATAGTCTTATCAAACACCTGCACTGTGGACAGGACCTGTTATCTACAAACACAACACCATAATAGTCTTATCACACACCTGCACTGTGGACAGGACCTGTTATCTACAAACACAACACAACACCACCATAGTCTTATCACACACCTGCACTGTGGACAGGACCTGTTATCTACAAACACAACACAACACCACCGTAGTCTTATCAAACACCTGCACTGTGGACAGGACCTGTTATCTACAAACACAACACAACAGAACACCATAGTAATTTCTCTGTTGGCTATTCAGCACCAGCCAGTATTATTAGTGGGTCTTACCAACTGTTATTACAAACACTGATATTGTTGCTGCAATAATGAAACCATTGGCTGATATAGTTGGCTGAAAGGTGATGTAGCACTGAATGGGGAGAGTTTAGTGTGTTACACTCACCTGGGTTTGAAAGAAGTGGATCAACAGCTGAAATATAGGGACATTATAACAGTAAGAATTTGACTTTCAGATTACAATTACATCAATGCTGATTGAATCATTGACATCGCTGCTGCACCAGTTTCAACTGTTCTCTCTGCGGCTATGGAACCCTGACCTGTTCACCGGACGTACTACCTTGTCCCTGACCTGTTCACCGGACGTGCTACCTTGTCCCTGACCTGTTCACCGGACGTGCTATCTTGTCCCTGATCTGTTCACCGGATGTGCTATCTTGTCCCTGATCTGTTCACCGGATGTGCTACCTTGTCCCTGACCTGTTCACCGGACGTGCAACCTGTCCCAGACCTGTTCACCGGATGTGCTACCTTGTCCCTGACCTGTTCACCGGACGTGCAACCTGTCCCAGACCTGCTGTTTTCGACTCTCTCTACCGCACCTGCTGTCTCTAACTCTGAATGATCAGCTATGAAAAGTCAACTGACATTTACTCCTGAGGTGCTGACCTGTTGCACCCTCTACAACCACTGTGATTATTATGATCTGACCCTGCTGATCATCTATGAACATTTGAACATCTTGGCCATGTTCTGTTATAATCTCCACCCGGCACAGACAGAAGAGGACTGGCCACCCTCTAGGGTTCTTCTTAGGTTCCTGCCTTTCTAGGGAGTTTTTCCTAGCCACCATGCTTCTACATCTGCATTGCTTGCTGTTTGGAGTTTTAGGCTGGGTTTCTGTACAGCATTTCATGACATCAGCTGATGGAAAAAGGGCTTTATAAATACATTTGATTGATTGATTGATATTCATGGCTAAGTGATAATTGAATAATGCATAGGACAGTGATAATAAAACATAATCCACTTTATTCATGAAGCACTTCCATTTTAAATCCTCAAAGTGTGTGTGTGTGTGATGACCTCACCATCTATCATCATGACCCCTGCTGCTTCCGTGGCGACCAGCAGAGACTGACCCCAGGAGTCAGCACACACTGTCTCATAGGGAAACGTACTGCAGAATGACTGGGACTCCCACGGCTGTAACACACACACACACACACACACACAAGTATGAGGATACAAGGAAAACACAACAGGTATAACAACAGGCCTGTATGGTATGGCATGCTACAGTATGGATGGTTCAGTCAAATCACCTCTTTTCTACACAGGCCTGTAGTGACCAGACTGGTTGGGGCGTCTCCTCTGACGATGGTCTTCAGCTTTAGTGCCTGGACAACAGGGAGAGAGTCTAAGTGACTGTGTGAGTGTGTGTGTAAGATATAGAGAGAAAGAGAGAGAGAAATAGAGAAAGAGAAATAGAGAGAGAGCGAAAATGAAAGAGAGAGAGAGAGAGAAAGAGAGAGGTGAGAGAGAGAATGAGAAATAGAGGGAGAGAGAAAATGAAAGAGAGAGAGAGAGAGAGAGAGAGAGAGAGAGAAAAAGAGAAAAAGAGAGAGAGAAAGAGAGGTAGAGAAAGAGAAATAGAGAGAGAGAGGTGAGAGAGAAATAGAGAGAGAGAGGTGAGAGAGAAATAGAGAGAGAGAGGTAGAGAAAGAGAAATAGAGAGAGAGGTAGAGAAAGAGAAATAGAGAGAGAGAGCTGAGAGAGAAAGAGAGACAGACAGACAGAGAGAGAAATAGAGAGAGAGATAAAGAGAGAGAGATGGCCTTTTATGCCATTAAAAGGAACATAAAATTTGACATACCAATTAGGATCTGGCTAAAAATACTTTAATCAGTTATAGAACCCAATGCCCTTTATGGTTGTGAGGTCTGGGGTCCGCTCCCCAACCAAGAATTCACAAAATGGGACAAACACCAAATTGAGACTCCCCATGCAGAATAATTTTTCTGCAAAAATATCCTCCATGTACAGTGTAAAACATCAAATAATGCATGCAGAGGAGAATTAGGCCGATACCCGCTAATTATCAAAATCCAGAAAAGAGCCGTTAAATTCTACAACCACCTAAAAGGAAGCGATTCCCAAACCTTCCATAACAAAGTCATCACCTACAGTATAATTTGCATTGTGTGCCCCCCCAACCCCTCTTTTATGCTGCTGCTACTCTCTGTTCATCATATATGCATTGTCACTTTAACTATACATTCATGTACATACTACCTCAATTGGGCCGACCAACCAGTGCTCCCGCACAGTGGCTAACCGGGATATCTGCATTGTGTCGCACCACCCACCAACCCCTCTTTTACGCTACTGCTACTCTCTGTTCATCATATATGCATAGTCACTTTAACCATATCTACATGTACATACTACCTCAATCAGCCTGACTAACCGGTGTCTGTATGTAGCATCGCTACTTTTATAGCCTCACTACTGTATGTAGCCTGTCTTTTTACTGTGGTTTTATTTCTTTACTTACCTAATACCTTTTTTGCACTGTTGGTTAGAGCCTGTAAGTAAGCATTTCACTGTAAGGTACACCTGTTGTATTCGGCGCACATGACATATAAACTTTGATTTGATTTGATTATAAAAAAAAACATTTCTCCCCAATTTCGTGTTTTCCTATTGCTAGTTACAGTCTTGTCTCATCGCTGCAACTTCCCGTACAGACTCAGGAGAGGCGAAGGTCGAGAGCCGTGCGTCCTCCGCAACACAACCCAACCAAGCCGCACTGCTTCTTGACAAAATGTCCACTTAACCCGGAAGCCATCCACACCAATGTGTCGGAGGAAACACCGTACACCTGGCGACCATGTCAACGTGCATGTGCCTGGCCCGCCACAGGAGTTGCTAGACCGCAATGGGACAAGGACAACCCTGCCGGCAAAACCCTCCCCTAACCCAGACGACACTGGGCCAATTGTGCACCGCCCCATGGGTCTCCCAGAGTCGCGGCCGGCTGCGACAGAGCCTGGCCTTCAACCAGGATCTCTAGAGGCACAGCTAGCAACTGCGATGCAATGCCTCAGATCACTGCACCACACGGGAGGCCAACTCGCCATCACCTACAGTACAGACAAATAAACTTGGAGAAGAGCCCCCTAAGCAAGCTGGTCCTGTGGCTCTGTTCACAAACACAAACACACCCCACAGAGCCCCAGGAGAGAAACAGCAACACAATTAGATCCAACCAAATCATGAGAAAACAAAAAGATAATTACTTGACACATTGGAAAGAATTTACCAAAAAACAGAGCAAATTAGAACGTTATTTGGCCCTAAACAGAGAGTACACAGTGGCAGAATACCTGACCACTGTGACTGACCCAAACTTAAGGAAAGCTTTGACTATGTACAGACTCAGTGAGCATAAAGAGAGAAGACAGGCTATGTGCTCTTTTGCACTTCCTAACCTCCTGCCAAATGTATGACCATATTAGAGACACATTTCCCTCAGATTACACAGACCCACAAATAATTTGAAAAACAAATCAAATTTTGATAAACTCCCATATCTATTGGGTGAAATACTTTAGTTTGCCATCACAGCAGCAAGATTTGTGACCTGTTGCCACAAGAAAAGGGCAGCCAGTGAAGAACAAACACCATTGTAAATACAACCCATATTAATGTTGATCTATTCTCCCTTTGGTACTTGAACTATTTGCACATCATTACAACACTGTAGATATACATAATAGGACAATTGAAATGTCTTTATTCTTTTGGAACTTTTGGAAGTGTAATGTTTACTGTTTTATTGTTTATTTCACTTTTGTTTATTATCTATTTCACTTTCCTTGGCAATGTAAATATTGAACTTGCTCTGGTGCATTCTGTCGTTGTGACTTTTTTGATTGTCCTAGCTGTGTTTGTGTTAGTGTGGGTGTACTGTATGTCCTAGCTGTGTGTGTGTTAGTGTGGGTGTACTGTATGTCCTAGCTGTGTTTGTGTTAGTGTGGGTGTACTGTATGTCCTAGCTGTGTTTGTGTTAGTGTGGGTGTACTGTATGTCCTAGCTGTGTGTGTGTTAGTGTGGGTGTACTGTATGTCCTAGCTGTGTTTGTGTTAGTGTGGGTGTACTGTATGTCCTAGCTGTGTGTGTGTTAGTGTGGGTGTACTGTATGTCCTAGCTGTGTGTGTGTTAGTGTGGGTGTACTGTATGTCCTAGCTGTGTGTGTGTTAGTGTGGGTGTACTGTATGTCCTAGCTGTGTTTGTGTTAGTGTGGGTGTACTGTATGTCCTAGCTGTGTTTGTGTTAGTGTGGGTGTACTGTATGTCCTAGCTGTGTGTGTGTTAGTGTGGGTGTACTGTATGTCCTAGCTGTGTTTGTGTTAGTGTGGGTGTACTGTATGTCCTA
>NC_092151.1:15639830-15682330 GCF_045791955.1 Oncorhynchus clarkii lewisi
TCCATTGATTACTAAAGGACAGAGGGGGGGGGTGGGGTTATGGTGAGAACATACACAATCACACACTCATCCAAAGTGATCACCATAAAAAGCTGAAACGCCCACGCCAGTAGAAATCCACTTTTTCGAGCTGAAAGATGATGGTCAGAGATTACCCATGATGTCGCACGATGATGTAAGTCAATATGTCATCATTTTAGCCAAAGTAGGATATATTTGGGCTTGTGACAAAACCTAATTTCCCACCTTCTCCAAATTTGAGCCAATGACGTGTAATTTCCTATGAAATTACGTGTACATTATTTTTAGCCTACGTTTCGTTTCAGGGCTGGGTTTTATTTGAATGGTCACCCACCAGAAAGGCATTGTTAATTAGAAACACCTTCAAAGTTTGTGAGTCGTGACCGAGCTGAGCAATATATATTGAACAAAAATACAAACGCAACATCTTACTAATATCAATATGATATTCATTGAAGGAAATCAGTCAATTGTAATAATTCATTAGGCCCTAATCTATGGATTTCACATGACTGGGCAGGGATGCAGTCATGGGTTGGCCTGGGAGGGCATAGGCCCACCCCTTGGTAGCCAGGCCCAGCCAATCAGAATGAGTTTTTCCCCACAAAAGGGCTTAATTACAGGGCAGAAATACTCCTCAGCAACCCCTCCACAGTTTCATCAGCTGTCTGAGTGGCTGGTCTCAGACGATCCCGCAGGTGAAGAAGCTGGATGTGGAGGTCCTGTGCTGGCGTGGTTACATTAAAAAAGATATATATACATATTGTACTTAACTAGGGGCAAGTCAGTTAAGAACAAACTCTTATTTTCAATGACAGCCTAGGAACAGTGGGTTGACTACCTGTTCAGGGGCAGAATGATGGGTTTGTTCCTTATCAGCTCTGGGATTTGATCTTGCAACCTTTTGGTTACTAGTCCAACGCTCTAACCACTAGGCTATGCTGCCATCCCATGGTCTGCGGTTGTGACGCTGGTTGGACGTAGTTCCAAATTCTCTAAAATTATGTTGGAGGCAGTTTATAGTAGAGAAATTAAGATTTAATTATCTGGCAACAGCTCTGGTGGACATTCCTGCAGGCAGCATGCCAATTGTACGCTCCCTCAAAACTTGAGACATCTGTGGCATTGTGTTGTGTGACAAAACTGCACATTTTAAATTTGCCTTTAATTGTCCCCAGCACAAGGTGCACCTGTGAATTGATCATGCTATTTAATCAGCTTCTTGATAAGCCACAGCTGTCAGGTGGATGGATTATCTTGGCAACGCTCACTAAAAGGAATGCAAACAAATTTGTGCAGAACATTTGAGAGAAATAAGCTTTGTGTGAGTATCCAAAATGTCTGGGATCTTTTATTTCAGCTCATTAAACATTTTGCAGTTATATTTTTGCTCAGTATAATACACTGCTCAAAAAAATAAAGGGAACACTTAAACAACACAATGTAACTCCAAGTCAATCACACTTCTGTGAAATCAAACTGTCCACTTAGGAAGCAACACTGATTGACAATAAATTTCACATGCTGTTGTGCAAATGGAATAGTCAACAGGTGGAAATTATAGGCAATTAGCAAGACACCCCCAATAAAGGAGTGGTTCTGCAGGTGGTGACCACAGACCACTTCTCAGTTCCTATGCTTCCTGGCTGATGTTTTGGTCACTTTTGAATGCTGGCGGTGCTTTCACTCTAGTGGTAGCATGAGATGGAGTCTACAACCCACACAAGTGGCTCAGGTAGTGCAGCTCATCCAGGATGGCACATCAATGCGAGCTGTGGCAAGAAGGTTTGCTGTGTCTGTCAGCGTAGTGTCCAGAGCATGGAGGTGCTACCAGGAGACAGGCCAGTACATCAGGAGACGTGGAGGAGGCCGTAGGAGGGCAACAACCCAGCAGCAGGACCGCTACCTCCGCCTTTGTGCAAGGAGGAGCAGGAGGAGCACTGCCAGAGCCCTGCAAAATGACCTCCAGCAGGCCACAAATGTGCATGTGTCTGCTCAAACGGTCAGAAACAGACTCCATGAGGATGGTATGAGGGCCCAACGTCCACAGGTGGGGGTTGTGCTTACAGCCCAACACCGTGCAGGACGTTTGGCATTTGCCAGAAAACACCAACATTGGCAAATTCGCCACTGGCGCCCTGTGCTCTTCACAGATGAAAGCAGGTTTACACTGAGCACATGTGACAGATGTGACAGAGTCTGGAGACGCCGTGGATAACGTTCTGCTGCCTGCAACATCCTCCAGCATGACCGGTTTGGCGGTGGGTCAGTCATGGTGTGGGGTGGCATTTCTTTGGGGAGCCGCACAGCCCTCCATTTGCTCGCCAGAGGTAGCCTGACTGCCATTAGGTACCGAGATGAGATCCTCAGACCCCTTGTGAGACCATATGCTGGTGCAGTTGGCCCTGGGTTCCTCCTAATGCAAGACAATGCTAGACCTCATGTGGCTGGAGTGTGTCAGCAGTTCCTGCAAGAGGAAGGCATTGATGCTATGGACTGGCCCGCCCGTTCCCTAGACCTGAATCCAATTGAGCACATCTGGGACATCATGTCTCGCTCCATCCACCAACGCCACATTGCACCACAGACTGTCCAGGAGTTGGCGGATGCTTTAGTCCAGGTCTGGGAGGAGATCCCTCAGGAGACCATCCGCCACCTCATCAGGAGCATGCCCAGGCGTTGTAGGGAGGTCATACAGGCACGTGGAGGCCACACACACTACTGAGCCTCATTTTGACTTGTTTTAAGGACATTATATCAAAGTTGGATCAGCCTGTAGTGTGGTTTTCCACTTTAATTTTGAGTGTCACTCCAAATTCAGACCTCCATGGGTTGATAAATTTGATTTCCATTGATAATCTTTGTGTGATTTTGTTGTCAGCACATTCAACTATGTAAAGAAAAAAGTATTTAATAAGAATATTTCATTCATTCAGATCTAGGATGTGTTATTTTAGTGTTCCCTTTATTTTTTTGAGCAGTGTAGATCATCTTTGGCTACAACAAAGATGATGGATAAATCAAGATATTTCACTGGTCTACTTAACGGGGTGCGTCTCCCATAGACACCATTGCAATAGCAGCTGTGTCTGGTCTACTTAAATCAATTACTTTTAATGAAAGAGAAAAAAGCTGAGTTGGGTGTCTCGCTTCCTCTTCCGACTCTTTGCTCTTTGCTAATTTTCGACCATTCCATTGATCCGAAATCATTTTCGGCCGCAATTTAGATAATGGACATGACCCTTCAAATGAGTGGATTCTATTTCAGACACACCCGTTGCTGACAAGTGTATAAAATCAAGCACACAGCCATGCAATTCCCAATAGACAAACGCTGGCAGTAGAATGGCCTTACTGAAAAGCTCAGTGACTTTCAAAATGGCACTGTCACAGGATGCCACCTTTCCAACTAGTCAGTTCGTCAAATTTCTGCCCTGCTAGAGCTGCCCCGGTCAACTGTAAGTGCTGTTATTGTGAAGTGGAGACGTCTAGGAGCAACAACGACTCAGCTGCGAAGTGGTAGGCCACACAAGCTCACAGTACTGGAATGACAAATTCTGAAGCGCGTAGATCGTAAAAATCGTCTGTCCTCGGTTGCAACACTCACTGTTGAGTTCCAAACTGCCTCTAGAAGCAACGTCAGCACAATAACTGTTCATCGGGAGCTTCATGAAATGGGTTTCCATGGCCGAGCAGCCGCACACAAGCCTAAGATCACTGTGAGCAATGCCAAGCGTCAGCTAGAGTGGTGTAAAGCGCGCTGGCATTGGACTCTGGAGCAGTGGAAACTGGGTTTGGCAGATGCCAGGAGAATGTTACCTGGTGGAGGTGGAGGAGGAATAATGGTGTGGGGCTGTTTTTCATGGTTTCCGACTAGGCCCCTTAGTTCCAGTGAATGGAAATCTTAACGCTACTGCATAAAATTATATTGTAGACGATTCTGTGCTACCAACTTTGTGGCAACAATTTGGGGAAGGCCCTTTCCTGTTTCCCCATGACAATGCCCCCGTGCGTGCACAAAGCGAGGTCCACACAGAAACGGTGTGTCGAGATTGGTGTGGCCTGCACAGAGCCCTGACCTCAACCACATCGAACACCTTTGTGATGAATTGGAATGCTGACTGCAAGCCAGGCCTAATTGCCCAACATCAGCGCCTGCCCCAAGTCCCAGCAGCAATGTTCCAACATCTAGTGGAAAGCCTTCCCAGTTTCTCTGTTTATCTTATATGCTTAGTCACTTTAACTATACATTCATGTACATACTACCTCAATTGGCCCGACCAACCAGTGCTCCTGCACATTGGCTAACTGGGATATCTGCATTGTGTCCCGCCACCCACCAACCCCTCTTTTACGCTACTGCTACTCTCTGTTCATCATATACGCACAGTCACTTTAACCATATCTACATGTACATACTACCTCAATAAGCCTGACTAACAGGTGTCTGTATATAGCCTTGCTACTCTTTTTTCAAATGTCTTTCTACTGTTGTTTTATTTCTTTACTTACCTACACACACAAACACACACACACACACACACACACACACACACACACACACACACACATACCTTTTTTTGCACCATTGGTTAGAGCCTGTAAGTCAGCATTTCACTGTAAGGTTTACACCTGTTGTATTCGGCGCACGTGACAAATAAACTTTGATTTGATTTGAAGAGTGTAGGCTGTTATAGCAGCAAAGGGGGGACCAACTCTATACTAATGCCCATGATTTTGGAATCAGATGTTGGACGAGCAGGTGTTCATCTTCATATCTGTTGTTATTCCTCTGCTCCACGTGGAAATCCCCACAACACTCCCACCCCCAATTCCTGATATGTATTAGCAGCGTGCGTCATTCTTCGAGGTGGAACCTAAACAAGACTTTCCGTTCTAGGACAGGAATTACTCTAAATAGGTGGGGCAACTCTGTGGTGGACCCCACTCAACGACTATGTTGGTCACACATATCTACTTAGAGGCCTATACAAAGGAGGGGGTCGCTTTTATTCACTCTTTATGTGTGACATTATCTTAAAACATTTGTGACGTACATGTACTGTCACGCCCTGACCTTAGTTATCTTTGTTTTCTTTAGTATTTTGGTTAGGCCAGGGTGTGACATGGGTGATTTATGTGTTTTGTCTTGTCTAGGGTTTTTGTTGTTGTAGATTTATGGGGTTGTGTTCTTTTAGGTGTCTAGGTAAGTCTATGGTTGCCTGGATTGGTTCTCAATCAGAGGCAGGTGTTTATCGTTGTCTCTGATTGGGAGCCATATTTAGGCAGCCATATTCTTTGGGTATTTTGTGGGTGATTGTTTCCTGTCTTTGTGTTTTATGCACCAGTTAGGACTGTTACGGTTTTCACGGTTATTGTTTTGTAGTTTGTTCATGTTTGAGTTTTCTTATTAAAGAACCATGAACTATAACCACGCTGTGTTTTGGTCCGCCTCTCCTACACAGGAAGAAAGCCGTGACAGAATCCCCCACCACAACAGGACCAAGCGGCGTCGTGACAGGCAGCGCCGGAGCAGCGCAATCAAGACTTCTGGACGTGGGAGGAAATCCTCGACGGGAGAGGACCCTGGGCAAAGCCAGGGGAGTGTCGCCGCCCCAAGGTGCAGCAGGAGAAGCGGCAGCAGGAGCCGCGCAAGGAGGAATGGACATGGGAGGACGAGTTGGACGGTGATGGACCCTGGACGCAGCCGGGGGAATATCGCCATCCCAAGGCAGAGCTGGAGGCAGCCAAAGCAGAGAGGCGGCGGTTTGAAGAGGCAGCACGGAAGCAGGGCTGGAAACCCGAGTGTCAGCCCCAAAAAATTTATTGGAGGGGGCACACAGGAAGTATGGCAAAGCCAGGTAGGAGACCTGAGCCAACTTCCTGTGCTTACCGGAGAGCGAGAGAGACCGGGCAGGCACCGTGTTATGCTGTGGAGCGCACGGTGTCCCCAGTGCGGGTGCATAGCCCGGTGCGGTACATAACAGCTCCTCGCATCGGCCGGGCTAGAGTGAGCATCGAGCCAAGTGCCATGAAGCCGGCTCTACGCATCTGGTCTCCAGTGCGTATCCTTGGGCCGGCGTACATGGCACCAGCCTTACGCATGGTGTTCCCGGTTCGCCTGCACAGCCCAGTGCGGGCTATTCCACCTCGCCGCACTGGCAGGGCGACCGGGAGCATTCAACCAGGTAAGGTTGGGCAGACTCGGTGCTCAAGAGCTCCAGTGCGCCTGCATGGTCTGGTCTATCCAGTGCCACCTACATGCACCAGCCCTCCGGTGGCAGCCCCCCGCACCAGGCTTCCTGTGCGTGTCCAGAGCCCAGTACTCCCTGTTTCTCCTCCCCGCACTCGCCCTGAGGTGCGTGTCCTCGGCCCAGTACCACCAGCGCCGGCACCACGCACCAGGCCTACAGTGCGCCTCGTCTGTCCAGAGCTGCTAGAGTCTCCCGTCTGTCCAGAGCTGCTAGAGTCTCCCGTCTGTCCAGAGCTGCTAGAGTCTCCCGTCTGTCCAGAGCTGCTAGAGTCTCCCGTCTGTCCAGAACTGCTAGTCTCCCGTCTGTCCAGAGCTGCTAGAGTCTCCCGTCAGCCAGGATACGCCAGAGCCGCCAGTCAGCCAGGATCCGCCAGTCAGCCAGGATCCGCCAGAGCCGCCAGTCAGCCAGGATCCGCCAGAGCCGCCATTCAGCCAGAAGCTGCCAGAGCCGTCAACAAGCCTGAGCTACCTCAGTCCGGAGCTGCCCCTCAGTCCAGTGGGGCCATTTAGTAGGGTTGCCAATCCTAGGTCGGCAGCGAGGGTCGCCGTTCCTAAGATGCTACAAAAACGGACTAAGACTATGGTGGAGTGGGGTCCACGTCCCGCGCCAGAGCCGCTACCGTGGACAGACGCCCACCCAGACCCTCCCCTATGGGTTTAAGTGTGCGGCCGGGAGTCCGCACCTTTGGGGGGGGTACTGTCACGCCTTGGCCTTAGTTATCTTTGTTTTCTTTATTATTTTGGTTAGGCCAGAGTGTGACATGGGTGATTTATGTGTTTTGTCTTATCTAGGTTTTTCTTTTTAGATTTATGGGGTTGTGTTCTTTTAGGTGTCTAGGTAAGTCTATGGTTGCCTGGATTGGTTCTCAATCAGAGGCCGATGTTTATCGTTGTATCTGATTGGGAGCCATATTTAGGCATTCTATGGGTATTTTGGGTATTCTATGGGTATTTTGTGGGTGATTGTTTCCTGTCTTTGTGTTTTATGCACCAGTTAGGACTGTTACGGTTTTCACGTTTATTGTTTTGTAGTTTGTTCATGTTTGAGTTTTCTTATTAAAGAACCATGAACTATAACCACGCTGTGTTTTGGTCCGCCTCTCCTTCTCAGGAAGAAAGCCGTGACATGTACATAGGCCTTATAAAGGTTTTACGATAAACGTTAGATGAAGTTAAACAAATTTGTCACTGCAATGCATGAGTAGAGGTGTAACAGTAGTACTGTAAACAGTAGAGGTGTAACAGTAGAACTGTAAACAGTAGAGGTGTAACAGGAGAACTGTAAACAGTAGAGGTGTAACATGAGAACTGTACACAGTAGAGGTGTAACAGGAGAACTGTAAACAGTAGAGGAGTAACAGTACAACTGTAAACAGTAGAGGTGTAACAGTAGAGGTGTAACAGGAGAACTGTACACAGTAGAGGTGTAACAGGAGAACTGTAAACAGTAGAGGTGTAACAGTAGAACTGTAAACAGTAGAGGTGTAACAGTAGAACTGTAAACAGTAGAGGTGTAACAGTAGAACTGTACACAGTAGAGGTGTAACAGTAGAACTGTAAACAGTAGAGGTGTAACAGTAGAACTGTAAACAGTAGAGGTGTGAACTGTAAACAGTAGAGGTGTAACAGGAGAACTGTACACAGTAGAGGTGTAACAGTAGAACTGTACACAGTAGAGGTGTAACAGGAGAACTGTACACAGTAGAGGTGTAACAGTAGAACTGTAAACAGTAGAGGTGTAACAGTAGAACTGTAAACAGTAGAGGTGTAAACAGAAGAGGTGTAAACAGAAGAGGTCTAAACCTTAGAGGTGTAAACAGTTTGGAGAGTAAGTCCACGGTCTTACGTTTGACTAACAAAAAGTCCCTGAATTCTTGGTGGTCTGTAAACACAGGTGGTGAGGGGAGGGGAGGTCCGAACAGTGGCACACTTTCCTCAGAGAAAATCTTCAACCTAGAACACACAAAACCCTGTTATTGTTTTTCACACATACACACTCACAGGAACACACAGAGGCCATGAGTCAATACAATACCATAGAATACATGAACACTGAATAAAATACATAACTGAAACAAAAATGAAACTAAACCCCTTCATACCTGTAACTGTCGTTCTGACTGTTGTATCTAACTAATGCAAAAATATCTGGCAGTAAAATGAAGGAAGTAACATGAACTCCCAAACACTCAATACATGATTCCCAGTGGCGACCCTTCATCAAGGGCAGGTGTTGATATACAGTACCAGTTATAAGTTTGGACACAACTACTCATTCCAGGGTTTTTCTTTATTTTTTACTATTTTCTGCATTGTATAATAATAGTGAAGACATCAACACTATGAAATAACACATATGGAATCATGTAGTAACCAAAAATGTGTTAAACAATCTAAATATATTTTATATTTGAGATTATTCAAAGTAGCCACCCTTTGCCTTGATGAAAGCGTTGCACACTCTTGGCATTCTCTCAACCAGCTTCATGCAATTCATTTAACAGGTGTGCCTTGCTAAAAGTTCATTTGTGGAATTTCCTTCCTTCTTGATACATTTGAGCCAATCAGTTATGTTGTGACATTGGTATACAGAAGATAGTCCTATCTGGTAAAAGACCAAGTCCATATTATGACAAGAACAGCTCAAATAATCAAAGAGAAACAACAGTCCATCATTACTTTAAGCCCTCTATGGGGCGGCAGGGTAGCCTAGTGGTTAGAGAGTTGGACTAGTAACTGAAAGGTTACAAGTTCAAATCCCCGAGCTGACAATCTGTCGTTCTGCCCCTGAACAGGCACTGTTTCTAGGCTGTCATTGAAAATAAGAATTTGTTCTTAACTGACTTGTCTAGTTAAAAAAATATATGTCAGGGAGATATGTATACTGTAGATAAGAGAGTAATACTAAGTGTATGTTGTGTAGTAATATGTCAGGGAGATATGTATACTGTAGCTAAGATAGTAATACTAAATGTATGTTGTGTAGTAATATGTTAGTAGCCCATGTGATTCACCCTGATATTTTGGTCCCTTTCCCCTCATAACTTAGCCTACTGTTCTGACTTGGTGGTGCCTATAGCCTGTTTTAGAGAAATGTCATCATATAATATTGTAAGAGCTTTCATTGTCTGCTTATATGCCCCCTTTATTTGTCCTACAGTTCTGACTTGGTGTACAGGGAGAATACTGCAAGAACGACCAATGTTCTGAATTCTGTCGCTGTACATTTCAAAAGTGCTGAACAAATAGATATATTGGCTACGTCCCTCTTAACTTGCTCATTAATGTCTTAATCAAAAGTACAGATTGCCTGTTATCCGCTCATCGTTCCCTTATGCCATAGTTTGTACATCTCAATTGGCAGTAGAAACCACAGTTGTTTAAGCAAGTCAGCCATATCAGCAATGTTTTTAAAAAGGCAGTAAACGAGACTGAAATAATTGTTTGGCTGCCAGACAAGGCTCTGCTGATAGCCAGGTGTAGCGGTGGTAAGGATTCACTCCATGATGCTGAAAATAAAGCTCTGCTGTGTTGTGTGTTGTCGATTTGCTGTCTTGCATCTAAAAAAAATGTGGGAGTTTGGCTCACCAAGATTTACATGCTAAAAGCACAACTGAGGATTCAAAGAGATCTTCTGTTGAATCTGACAATTAATCTTTATGGTTGTACAGTCGTCTCAACTAAAACTGTGAAGGACCTCGGCGTTACTCTGATCTCTCTTTTGAAGAACATATCAAGACTGTTTCAAGGACAGCTTTTTTCCATCTATGTGACATTGCAAAAATCAGAAACTTTCTGTCCAAAAATGATGCAGAAAAATTAATCCATGCTTTTGTCACTTCTAGACAACTGCAATGCTCTACTTTCCGGCTACCCGGATAAAGCACTAAATAAACTTCAGTTAGTGCTAAATACGGCTGCTAGAATCCTGACTAGAACCAAAAAATGTGATCATATTACTCCAGTGCTAGCCTCCCTACACTGGCTTCCTGTCAAGGCAAGGGCTGATTTCAAGGTTTTACTGCTAACCTACAAAGCATTACATGGGCTTGCTGCTACCTATCTCTCTGATTTGGTCCTGCCGTACATACCTACACGTACGCTACGGTCACAAGACGCAGGCCTCCTAATTGTCCCTAGAATTTCTAAGCAAACAGCTGGAGGCAGGGCTTTCTCCTATAGAGCTCCATTTTTATGGAATGGTCTGCCTACCCATGTGAGAGACGCAAACTCGGTCTCAACCTTTAAGTCTTTACTGAAGACTCATCTCTTCAGTGGGTCATATGATTGAGTGTAGTCTGGCCCAGGAGTGGGAAGGTGAACGGAAAGGCTCTGGAGCAACGAACCGCCCTTGCTGTCTCTGCCTGGCCGGTTCCCCTCTTTCCACTGGGATTCTCTGCCTCTAACCCTATTACAGGGGCTGAGTCACTGGCCTACTAGGGCTCTTTCATACCGTCCCTAGGAGGAGTGCGTCACTTGAGTGGGTTGAGTCACTGATGTGATCTTCCTGTCTGGGTTGGCGCCCCCCCCCCCCCCCTTGGGTTGTGCCGTGGCGGAGAACTTTGTGGGCTATACTCGGCCTTGTCTCAGGATGGTAAGTTGGTGGTTGAAGATATCCCTCTACTGGTGTGGGGGCTGTGCTTTGGCAAAGTGGGTGGGGTTATATCCTTCCTGTTTGGCCCTGTCCGGGGGTGTCCTCGGATGGGGCCACAGTGTCTCCTGACCCCTGCTGTCTCAGCCTCCAGTATTTATGCTGCAGTAGTTTATATGTTGGGGGGCTAGGGTCAGTTTGTTATATCTGGAGTACTTCTCCTGTCCTATTCGGTGTCCTGTGTGAATTTAAGTATGCTCTCTCTAATTCTCTCTTTCTCTCTTTCTGTCTCTCTCTCGGAGGACCTGAGCACCTAGGACCATGCCTCAGGACTACCTGACATGATAACTCCTTGCTGTCCCCAGTCCACCTGGCCGTGCTGCTGCTCCAGTTTCAACTGTTCTGCCTGTGATTATTATTATTTGACCATGCTGGTCATTTATGAACATTTGAACAACTTGGCCATGTTCTGTTATAATCTCCACCCTGCACAGCCAGAAGAGGACTGGCCACCCCACATAGCCTGGTTCCTCTCTAGGTTTCTTCCTAGGTTTTGGACTTTCTAGGGAGTTTTTCCTAGCCACCGTGCTTCTACACCTGCATTGCTTGCTGTTTGGGGTTTTAGGCTGGGTTTCTGTACAGCACTTTGAGATATCAGCTGATGTACGAAGGGCTATATAAATAAATTTGATTTGATTTGATAATTTAACAGGTTGCGCCTGCAAAAAGTAGATCTGGTAAAAGAAATCGCTATGTTGTTTACTTTCGCCTTGCATAGCTTATTGACACTGGCAGGGGGTACAAGCGATAATGTCCATGGTATTGTGAACGTCAGGGATGACCATTTCCTGGTTGTGCTTGATTGGCCATAAAGGAAGGATACGTGTGAAATGGGATCGGATCATGGAGGGTTTAAATGACGGAGACGCGTCCTCTCCCTCTTGGAACACTATGGTGACGATGTCATTCCCAATGTGTCTTTTCCTCTCTACCTGAAGAGAGAGAGATTCAGAGAGAGAGAGATTCAGAGAGAGAGAGAGAGTGAGAGAGAGAGATTCAGAGAGAGAGAGAGAGAGAGAGATTCAGAGAGAGAGAGATTCAGAGAGAGAGATTCAGAGAGAGATAGAGAGATTCAGAGAGAGAGAGAGAGAGAGATTCAGAGAGAGAGAGAGAGAGAGAGAGAGAGAGAGATTCAGAGAGTGAGAGAGAGAGAGATTCAGAGAGAGAGATTCAGAGAGAGAGAGAGAGAGAGAGAGATTCAGAGAGAGAGAGAGAGAGAGATTCAGAGAGAGAGAGAGAGAGAGATTCAGAGAGAGAGAGAGAGAGATTCAGAGAGAGATTCAGAGAGAGAGAGAGAGAGAGAGATTCAGAGAGTGAGAGAGAGAGAGAGAGATTCAGAGAGAGAGAGAGAGAGAGAGAGAGAGAGAGAGAGAGAGATTCAGAGAGAGACAGACAGATAGAGAGAAAAGAAAATGAGATACGTCATACAATAAACAAGTTAAATAAGTGCTGAATGACATCTTATTGAGTCAGACCACACACACACACACACACACACACACACACACACACACACACACACACACACACACACACACACACACACACACACACACACACACACACAATACACACACACACACACACACACACACACACACACACACACTCTCTCCAGTCACACACACTCCAAACAGTAGCAAGTGGTAGCATTGTCTGACACGAAGACACAAAGAGGCTTTTAGGTCGTAAGGTACAAAAGTTTTAGTGTAGAATGTCAATACTTTGTTTCTTATTTTTCAATAGAGGTATCTTGTCTGACTCGTTTAGGTGTGTGTGTACGCCTTTGTGTTTGTTTGCGTGCATCTGTGTGTATGTGTGTTTTCCTCTAGAGTAAGTGAATGGAGATTGAAAGACCAAGGACAAGAGAGTACTTGCTATTTCCTCTGCATCTCAACAACTCTGACCTTGAACAGATAAAAGACTAACTGAAAGGATATGACTGAACATCATTCTGTATGCTAGATAGTAAGAGTAACTGGAGATTAGCAATCTGATACAGAAGAGAGAGAGAGAGCGAGAGAGAGAGAGAGAGAGAGAGAGAGAGAGAGAGAGAGAGAGAGAGAGAGAGGGAGGGAGAGAGAGAGAGAAAGAAGGAGGGAGGGTGAGATAAGCAGAGGGGAGAGAATAAAAAGAGAGAATGAAGGGGGGTTGAAAGAGGGGGGTGAAAGGGTTACACGGGGGAGAGAGTGTCAGAGGTCGGAGGACTGAGAAGTAGAAGAGAGAGAGAAAAGAATGCACCACTGACCCAGAGGGAGGGATGGTTATATATATACAGTGCCTTGCGAAAGTATTCGGCCCCCTTGAACTTTGCGACCTTTTGCCACATTTCAGGCTTCAAACATAAAGATATAAAACTGTATTTTTTTTGTGAAGAATCAACAACAAGTGGGACACAATCATGAAGTGGAACGACATTTATTGGATATTTCAAACTTTTTTAACAAATCAAAAACTGAAAAATTGGGCGTGCAAAATTATTCAGCCCCCTTAAGTTAATACTTTGTAGCGCCACCTTTTGCTGCGATTACAGCTGTAAGTCGCTTGGGGTATGTCTCTATCAGTTTTGCACATCGAGAGACTGAAATTGTTTCCCATTCCTCCTTGCAAAACAGCTCGAGCTCAGTGAGGTTGGATGGAGAGCATTTGTGAACAGCAGTTTTCAGTTCTTTCCACAGATTCTCGATTGGATTCAGGTCTGGACTTTGACTTGGCCATTCTAACACCTGGATATGTTTATTTTTGAACCATTCCATTGTAGATTTTGCTTTATGTTTTGGATCATTGTCTTGTTGGAAGACAAATCTCCGTCCCAGTCTCAGGTCTTTTGCAGACTCCATCAGGTTTTCTTCCAGAATGGTCCTGTATTTGGCTCCATCCATCTTCCCATCAATTTTAACCATCTTCCCTGTCCCTGCTGAAGAAAAGCAGGCCCAAACCATGATGCTGCCACCACCATGTTTGACAGTGGGGATGGTGTGTTCAGCTGTGTTGCTTTTACGCCAAACATAACGTTTTGCATTGTTGCCAAAAAGTTCAATTTTGGTTTCATCTGACCAGAGCACCTTCTTCCACATGTTTGGTGTGTCTCCCAGTTGGCTTGTGGCAAACTTTAAACAACACTTTTTATGGATATTTTTAAGAAATGGCTTTCTTCTTGCCACTCTTCCATAAAGGCCAGATTTGTGCAATATACGACTGATTGTTGTCCTATAGACAGATTCTCCCACCTCAGCTGTAGATCTCTGCAGTTCATCCAGAGTGATCATGGGCCTCTTGGCTGCATCTCTGATCAGTCTTCTCCTTGTATGAGCTGAAAGTTTAGAGGGACGGCCAGGTCTTGGTAGATTTGCAGTGGTCTGATACTCCTTCCATTTCAATATTATCGCTTGCACAGTGCTCCTTGGGATGTTTAAAGCTTGGGAAATCTTTTTGTATCCAAATCCGGCTTTAAACTTCTTCACAACAGTATCTCGGACCTGCCTGGTGTGTTCCTTGTTCTTCATGATGCTCTCTACGCTTTTAACGGACCTCTGAGACTATCACAGTGCAGGTGCATTTATACGGAGACTTGATTACACACAGGATTGTATTTATCATCATTAGTCATTTAGGTCAACATTGGATCATTCAGAGATCCTCACTGAACTTCTGGAGAGAGTTTGCTGCACTGAAAGTAAAGGGGCTGAATAATTTTGCACGCCCAATTTTTCGGTTTTTGATTTGTTAAAAAAGTTTGAAATATCCAATAAATGTCGTTCCACTTCATGATTGTGTCCCACTTGTTGTTGATTCTTCACAAAAAAATACAGTTATATATCTTTATGTTTGAAGCCTGAAGTGTGGCAAAAGGTCGCAAAATTCAAGGGGGCCGAATACTTTCGCAAGGCACTGTAGCTCTGTAGCTCTGGAGGACTGACCCAGAGGGAGGGATGGTTATATATATAGCTCTGTAGCTCTAGAGGACTGACCCAGAGGGAGGGATGGTTATATATAGCTCTGTAACTCTGGAGGACTGACCCAGAGGGAGGGATGGTTATATATAGATCTGTAGCTCTGGAGGACTGACCCAGAGGGAGGGATGGTCATATATATAGCTCTGTAACTCTGGAGGAGTCAGTCTACTTAGTATAATGTTTACATACCCTACATTATTCATCTCATATGTATACGTATATACTGTACTCTATATCATCTACTAGATCTTTATGTAATACATGTATCACTAGCCACTTTAAACTATACCACTTTGTTTACATACTCATCTCATATGTATATACTGTACTCGATACCATCTACTGCATCTTGCCTATGCCGCTCTGTACCATCACTATTTCATATATCTTTATGTACATATTCTTTATCCCTTTACACTTGTGTGTATAAGGTAGTAGTTTTGGAATTGTTAGTTAGATTACTTGTTGGTTATTACTGCATTGTCGGAACTAGAAGCACAAGCATTTCGCTCCACTCGCATTAACATCTGCTAACCATGTGTATGTGACAAATAAATTGGATTTGATTTGAATAAATTTGATTTGATTTGGACTGACCCAGTGGGAGGGATGGTTATATATATAGCTCTGTAACTCTGGAGGACTGACCCAGAGGGAGGATGGTTTTATATATATAGCTCTGTAACTCTGGAGGACTGACCCAGAGGGAGGGATGGTTATATATATAGCTCTGTAACTCTGGAGGACTGACCCAGAGGGAGGGATGGTTATATATATAGCTCTGTAACTCTGGAGGACTGACCCAGAGGGAGGATGGTTATATATATAGCTCTGTAACTCTGGAGGACTGACCCAGAGGGAGGGATGGTTATATATATAGCTCTGTAACTCTGGAGGACTGACCCAGAGGGAGGATGGTTATATATAGCTCTGTAGCTCTGGAGGACTGACCCAGAGGGAGGGATGGTTATATATATAGCTCTGTAACTCTGGAGGACTGACCCAGAGGGAGGGATGGTTATATATATAGCTCTGTAACTCTGGAGGACTGACCCAGAGGGAGGATGGTTATATATAGCTCTGTAGCTCTGGAGGACTGACCCAGAGGGAGGGATGGTTATATATATAGCTCTGTAACTCTGGAGGACTGACCCAGAGGGAGGGATGGTTATATATATATAGCTCTGTAGCTCTGGAGGACTGACCCAGAGGGAGGGATGGTTATATATATATAGCTCTGTAGCTCTGGAGGACTGACCCAGAGGGAGGATGGTTATATATATATAGCTCTGTAGCTCTGGAGGACTGACCCAGAGGGAGGATGGTTATATATAGCTCTGTAACTCTGGAGGACTGACCCAGAGGGAGGGATGGTTATATATATAGCTCTGTAACTCTGGAGGACTGACCCAGAGGGAGGATGGTTATATATAGCTCTGCAGCTCTGGAGGACTGACCCAGAGGGAGGATGGTTATATATATAGCTCTGTAACTCTGGAGGACTGACCCAGAGGGAGGGATGGTTATATATATAGCTCTGTAACTCTGGAGGACTGACCCAGAGGGAGGGATGGTTATATATATATAGCTCTGTAGCTCTGGAGGACTGACCCAGAGGGAGGGATGGTTATATATATATAGCTCTGTAGCTCTGGAGGACTGACCCAGAGGGAGGATGGTTATATATATATAGCTCTGTAGCTCTGGAGGACTGACCCAGAGGGAGGATGGTTATATATAGCTCTGGAGCTCTGGAGGACTGACCCAGAGGGAGGGATGGTTATATATAGATCTGGAGCTCTGGAGGACTGACCCAGAGGGAGGGATGGTTATATATAGCTCTGTAACTCTGGAGGACTGACCCAGAGGGAGGATGGTTATATATATAGCTCTGTAGCTCTGGAGGACTGACCCAGAGGGAGGATGGTTATATATATAGCTCTGTAACTCTGGAGGACTGACCCAGAGGGAGGGATGGTTATATATATAGCTCTGTAACTCTGGAGGACTGACCCAGAGGGAGGGATGGTTATATATAGCTCTGTAGCTCTGGAGGACTGACCCAGAGGGAGGGATGGTTATATATAGCTCTGGAGCTCTGGAGGACTGACCCAGAGGGAGGATGGTTATATATATAGCTCTGTAACTCTGGAGGACTGACCCAGAGGGAGGGATGGTTATATATAGCTCTGTAGCTCTGGAGGACTGACCCAGAGGGAGGATGGTTATATATATAGCTCTGTAACTCTGGAGGACTGACCCAGAGGGAGGATGGTTATATATAGCTCTGTAACTCTGGAGGACTGACCCAGAGGGAGGATGGTTATATATAGCTCTGTAACTCTGGAGGACTGACCCAGAGGGAGGGATGGTTATATATAGCTCTGTAACTCTGGAGGACTGACCCAGAGGGAGGGATGGTTATATATAGCTCTGTAGCTCTGGAGGACTGACCCAGAGGGAGGGATGGTTATATATAGCTCTGTAACTCTGGAGGACTGACCCAGAGGGAGGATGGTTATATATATAGCTCTGTAACTCTGGAGGACTGACCCAGAGGGAGGGATGGTTATATATATAGCTCTGTAACTCTGGAGGACTGACCCAGAGGGAGGGATGGTTATATATAGCTCTGTAACTCTGGAGGACTGACCCAGAGGGAGGGATGGTTATATATAGCTCTGGAGGACTGACCCAGAGGGAGGATGGTTATATATAGCTCTGTAACTCTGGAGGACTGACCCAGAGGGAGGATGGTTATATATAGCTCTGCAGCTCTGGAGGACTGACCCAGAGGGAGGGATGGTTATATATATAGCTCTGTAACTCTGGAGGACTGACCCAGAGGGAGGGATGGTTATATATATAGCTCTGTAACTCTGGAGGACTGACCCAGAGGGAGGGATGGTTATATATATAGCTCTGTAACTCTGGAGGACTGACCCAGAGGGAGGGATGGTTATATTTAGCTCTGTAACTCTGGAGGACTGACCCAGAGGGAGGATGGTTATATATAGCTCTGTAACTCTGGAGGACTGACCCAGAGGGAGGGATGGTTATATATATATAGCTCTGTAACTCTGGAGGACTGACCCAGAGGGAGGGATGGTTATATATATAGCTCTGTAGCTCTGGAGGACTGACCCAGAGGGAGGATGGTTATATATATATAGCTCTGTAACTCTGGAGGACTGACCCAGAGGGAGGGATGGTTATATATATAGCTCTGTAACTCTGGAGGACTGACCCAGAGGGAGGATGGTTATATATATATAGCTCTGTAGCTCTGGAGGACTGACCCAGAGGGAGGATGGTTATATATAGCTCTGTAACTCTGGAGGACTGACCCAGAGGGAGGGATGGTTATATATAGCTCTGTAGCTCTGGAGGACTGACCCAGAGGGAGGATGGTTATATATAGCTCTGTAGCTCTGGAGGACTGACCCAGAGGGAGGATGGTTATATATATAGCTCTGTAACTCTGGAGGACTGACCCAGAGGGAGGATGGTTATATATAGCTCTGTAACTCTGGAGGACTGACCCAGAGGGAGGATGGTTATATATATAGCTCTGTAACTCTGGAGGACTGACCCAGAGGGAGGATGGTTATATATAGCTCTGTAACTCTGGAGGACTGACCCAGAGGGAGGATGGTTATATATAGCTCTGTAACTCTGGAGGACTGACCCAGAGGGAGGATGGTTATATATAGCTCTGCAGCTCTGGAGGACTGACCCAGAGGGAGGGATGGTTATATATATAGCTCTGTAGCTCTGGAGGACTGACCCAGAGGGAGGATGGTTATATATATAGCTCTGTAACTCTGGAGGACTGACCCAGAGGGAGGATGGTTATATATAGCTCTGTAACTCTGGAGGACTGACCCAGAGGGAGGATGGTTATATATAGCTCTGCAGCTCTGGAGGACTGACGCCATGTAAAGACAAAACAGGCACACACACACACACACTCATGAATGCACCCACACCTGCTGCTTGTTCTCCTTGGAGTAGGGTAGCATGGTGGAGACATGGAACATCAGCTCATGGCCCTGGTACACTGTGTAGATGGAGTTCATTCCTGTAGTGTCATCTGGAGAGAGAGAGTGAGAGAGATAGAGAGGGGGAGGGGGTGGAGCGAGAGGGGGTAGGGAGAGGAGGGTTGAGAAGGATAGAGCAGTGGGAGCAGAAGATGAAGGAGGAGAGGGAAGAGTGTTAGAGAAAGAGTAATCTTAAAAGAGGGAATGTGAATGAAAGACATCTCCATGGTCTGTTGAAATGGAAAAACAATCATTAATAGCAGAACCCATGGTGTGTGTGTGTGTGTGTGTGTGTGTGTGTGTGTGTGTGTGTGTGTGTGTGTGTGTGGTGTCTTACTCTTGGTATCCAGCCCACCACGGTAGCCTGCCCAGCCCTGCAGGGAGATGGTGTCACCCAGGAGGTTAAGGAACTTATCGAAGCTCTGGCTCCCAGACTCTGAAGGAACAGATGAGAGAGCAGGGGTCAAACTACAGCTCATACGACATTGATACTTCAATACCTATTACTCACAATAATAGTGACTTACCGTTGCTGAACATCTCGTCGTCTGTGAGCTGTCCATCTTTGGCATACAGGACACCGAATTTGAAGTTGACAGAACCCTGACAAATGATAAGACAGATATATTGTACATCTAAAGGGCCACTATCCCCTAGTGTTAAATTATAACTTAACTTCTATAATTTTCCAAAACCAGAAAAACAACCCCGGTAGAAAAGGAGAAGGAAATCTCTAGTAAGACCATGCTCAACACCAATATCTACAATATCCACTTCAATTATATTTATAACAGAATAAATAAATGAATACCTCTTGCTCCTCCAACACCAGTAGGTCCTATGAAGAGAAAACACACCACAGTTATCATCAGTTGACCCTCCAATGACTCCGATAACTCCCAATGTCCAATGACTCCCAAATGACTCCCAGATCTGTTACAGTATAGGCCTGATACCATAGAAATAGAGTTAGAACACGACTGTTATTTACAGATGTAGGCTCTTAATTGGACCTGTATTATCACAACAAAATAATCCTGCAGAAACAGGACTTGAAATTTTAGCCAATCATTTTGCTTGATCCGTTTTTACTACGGAAAAGCCAGAGACAGCGAGACACCTTGATGAGACCGTGCTGCCTGCCTGGCTGCCCCCGGACGTTCTCTCCCTGCTTGACCACCTCCTTTAGATGACCACTCAAGCCATGGACTTTCTAATGGCTGTCCATCTCATGATGTTGTGAGTTTTTTTTTCTTTTAAATTGCATGTTGCTCCATTGCACTTTGAGATGATTTTGTAATGAATAGCACTATAAAAGTTGAAGAAATTGTTATTGTTATTGCTCGTGGTTAGGCTATTAGCTGTCCAAAAGTAGGCTACATGAAGAGTGCAATACTGTTAATATAACCGTGTTTTAGTGTGTATTTTCAGTAAATTTATGTAAATCACAAGGCTCATCTGCATTTCTAGACCTGCTTCCACCAGATGGCGCTATTATTCCTTACACCGTCTGTCATCTGTCACTGTCACTGTCACCTGTCATCTGTCACTGCCACCTGTCACAGTTGCTGTCATCTGTCACTGCCACCTGTCACTTTAACTGTCATCTATCAGCTGTCACTGTCATCTGTCACTGTCGTCTGTCTTCTGTCATCTATCATCTGTCGTCTGTCACTGTCATCTGTCATCTGTCACTGGCGTCCTGCACAGCCGGTAATAGACTTGTGCTCCCCGGCGACCGGTTCATACATAAAACATCCTCCATTCAGGCTGCAAAGACGTTGGATTCCTCTTTAACTTGATTAAATGGCCTGTTGGTGGAAAGAAACAGGCAAAATACACCTACTGTCTTAATAAAACCTTATTTTCCACCACCATGCTAGAGTGGCTAATGCTACTTCCTGATGTTGTCCACCGCGTTCAGCCAGGGGTAAACAACAGACTCATGAGGTGTGCACCATCCGTAAGTTTTTTCTACCGACAGGCCTTTAAATCGCGTTAAAGAGGAAACCAACGCCTGCAGCCAAAATGCAGGATGTTTTATGTATGAACCAGTTACCGGACGATAGTGGAAAATAATGCCTAATAGCGGCAGTCCAGGCTACTGCATTTACTGTGGTGCAGGAACAAACACAGCAAAAAAAGTGATCAAATGAAGATCCTACATCTGTTTCTCTCTGGCTGATACAGTGTGATCTCACCTTCTGTATCTCTGTGGCTGACACAGTGTGATCTCACCTTCTGTATCTCTGTAGCTGACACTGTGTGATCTCACCTTCTTTATCTCTGTGGTTGGCACAGTGTGATCTCACCTTCTGTATCTCTGTGGCTGACAGTGTGATCTCACCTTCTGTATCTCTGGGTTGAGAATCTCCCTCGGGCCTTTCTCAAACCTGTCCAGGTTCATCGCACTGCAGGGGGAGGAGAGCAGAGGATAGGAGGAGAGGAGGAGGAGGAGAGGAAGAGGAGGAGAGGAGGAGGAGGAGAGCAGAGGATAGGAGGAGAGGAGGAGGAGGAGAGGAGGAGGAGCAGAGGATAGGAGGAGATGAGGAGGAGGAGAGGAAGAGGAGGAGAGGAGGAGGAGGAGAGGAGGAGGAGGAGAGCAGAGGATAGGAGGAGAGGAGGAGGAGGAGAGGAAGAGGAGGAGAGGAGGAGGAGGAGAGGAGGAGGAGAGCAGAGGATAGGAGGAGAGGAGGAGGAGGAGAGGAGGAGGAGAGCAGAGGATAGGAGGAGAGGAGGAGGAGAGGAAGAGGAGGAGAAGAAGAAAAGTTCAGGAGAGGAGAAAAGATAAGTGTTTAAAGACAGGTTTACATCTTGTACGTCCAATCTATTCCATAATTATCTTAAAGCATATTTTCATGTTGTTGTTCATTTAAATACAACAGACTACATATCCACAACAAATTTCTCCATGTGTTTTTACCCTGATTTATTGTTCATATCTTAGCCTGGTCCCATGTCTGTCTCTCTCCATCCCTTTCTTTCTCTCTCTCTCTCTGTCTTGCCAATATGTGACAATGACCATAGGAGTTGGCAAGACAGCACCAACATATCTGGGACCAGGCTAGTCAGTACAATCAACTGTATGAAACAACCAGTATATTGAATGGCATCCTGAGCAGTTCTCACCTTAAGATGGATTTGACTGATAGTGTTTTGGTGGGGCTGTATGGCAGACTGATCTTCAGAGTTCCCTGGGGGAGGAGAGGAGAGGAGAGGAGAGGAGAGGAGATTATCTCAGGTGTGGATGTGGAAAGTAGTCTTCATGATTAGTCTAATCATCTATCTGAACAGAAGATGAACCTCCATCCAGACACAGATCTACAGTAAGATCAGATATGCATGTTTCACCTTAATGATCAAGGTTTTGCTATGGGGAGAGTGAGCTGATCCTAAATCTGTATCTAAAGCCAAATTCCAACAAGACCAATGCTTAAGGTGAAGGATTTTGTGAGAGTAAGCTGATCCTAGATCTGTGCAAAAAGTCAATTTGTACCAATACCAATAGGCTTTGGGAAGGGTGATCTAATTCTAGATCCTTACTGTCTTCCTCCAGAGGATGGCTCTGTACTGAGGGACCCGCTGGTTGTTCTGGTCGGACAGAACCACAGACAGGTAGAAGGGATTCTTCTCTGCATCCGTACCAATATAGTTCTGGTGGACTGTGGGGGAAACACACAGTGTTACACACACTGTCACACACTGTCACACACTTACTAGGGACGAAACAGGAGAAAACATTCCCAAACTGAGTGAAACGGGGAGGCACTATCTGAGTGCTAGTTTTCGTTTTGAATTGATTTATAATTGTTTTTCTGTCGTTTGTTTGTTTGTTTGTTGTGTGGTCATGAGAGTTTCTGTTCCTTTCTGTCAGGAAGTCACGGTGAGGTCTAGTTTTTCCTGTATGGAATGTTGAGTAGTGTGTGCATGCATGCATATGTATCTGCTTGAATATACAGTGGGCCAAAAAAGTATTTAGTCAGCCACCAATTGTGCAAGTTCTCCCACTTAAAAATATGAGAGAGGCCTGTAATTTTCATCATAGGTACATACATGACAGACAAAAAGAGAGAAAAAAATCCAGAAAATCACATTGTAGGATTTTTAATGAATTTATTTGCAAATTATGGTGGAAAATAAGTATTTGGTCAATAACAAAAGTTTATCTCAATACTTTGTTATATACCCTTGTTGGCAATGACAGAGGTCAAACGTTTTCTGTAAGACTTCACAAGGTTTTCACACACTGTTGCTGGTATTTTGGCCCATTCCTCCATGCAGATCTCCTCTAGAGCAGTGATGTTTTGGGGCTGTTGCTGGGCAACACGGACTTTCAACTCCCTCCAAAGATTTTCTATGGGGTTGAGATCTGGAGACTGGCTAGGCCACTCCAGGACCTTGAAATGCTTCTTACGAAGCCACTCCTTCATTGCCCGGGCGGTGTGTTTGGGATCATTGTCATGCTGAAAGACCCAGCCATGTTTCATCTTCAATGCCCTTGCTGATGGAAGGAGGTTTTCACTAAAAATCTCACGATACATGGCCCCATTCATTCTTTCCTTCGTCCTGGTCCCTTTGCAGAAAAACAGCCCCAAAGCATGATGTTTCCACCCCCGTGCTTCACAGTAGGCATGGTGTTCTTTGGATGCAACTCAGCATTCTTTGTCCTCCAAACACGACGAGTTGAGTTTTTACCAAAAAGTTATATTTTGGTTTCTTCTGACCATATGACATTCTCCCAATCTTCTTCTGGATCATCCAAATGCTCTCTAGCAAACTTTAGACGGGCCTGGACATGTACTGGCTTAAGCAGGGGGACAAGTCTGGCACTGCAGGATTTGAGTCCCTGGCGGCATAGTGTGTTACTGATGGTAGGCTTTGTTACTTTGGTCCCAGCTCTCTGCAGGTCATTCACTAGGTCACCCCGTGTGGTTCGGGGATTTTTGCTCACCGTTCTTGTGATCATTTTGACCCCAAGGGGTGAGATCTTGCGTGGAGCCCCAGATCGAGGGAGTTATCAGTGGTCTTGTATGTCTTCCATTTCCTAATAATTGCTTCCACAGTTGATTTCTTCAAACCAAGCTGCTTACCTATTGCAGATTCAGTCTTCCCAGCCTGGTGCAGGTCTACAATTTTGTTTCTGGTGTCCTTTGACAGCTCTTTGGTCTTGCCCATAGTGGAGTTTGGAGTGTGACTGTTTGAGGTTGTGGACAGGTGTATTTTATACTGATAACAAGTTCAAACAGGTGCCATTAATACAGGTAACGAGTGGAGGACAGAGGAGCCTCTTAAAGAAGAAGTTACAGGTCTGTGAGAGCCAGAAATCTTGCTTGTAGGTGACCAAATACTTTTTTTCCACCATAATTTGCCATTAAATTCATAAAAAATCCTACAATGTGATTTTCTGGATTTTTTCCCCTAATTTTGTCTGTCATATTTGAAGTGTACCTATGATGAAAATTACAGGCCTCTCTCATCTTTTTAAGAGGGAGAACTTGCACAATTGGTGGCTGACTAAATACTTTTTTTGTCCCACTATATGTGTGAGTGTATGTGCGTGTGTGTGCATGTGCGTGTGTGTGGGTGTGGATGTGTGCGTGCATGTGGGTCATACACAACAGAACCGCTTCACATTCAGCGCCCTCTCTGCCTGGTTGACACGGCAACGTATTCAGACCTAACACTGACCAGAACCCCGAAACCCAATTAAAAACAGGAACTCTGCCTTCTCTCGCCCCCCTCTCTCTTCATCCCTTTCTTTCTTTCTCTCTCTCCATCCCTTTCTCTCCCTCTCTCCATCTCTTTCTTTCGCTCTCTCTCCATCCCTTTCTCTCCATCCCTTTCTTTCTCTCTCTCTCTCCACCTCTCTCTCCATCCATCCCTTTCTTTCTCTTTCTCTCTCTCTCCATCCCTTTCTTTCTCTCTCTCTCTCTCCACCTCTCTCTCTCTCTCTCCATCTCTTTCTCTATTCATTGTTCCCCTGACTCCCTCTATGAAAGGTATTTATTCTGATTTGAATCAGTTCACTTGGACTTAGACTTGGGGCCTTGTTTTGTTCTGTGTTTAAAAAGTATAAGACCCCCCACCCACCTAGCTGAAAGATAGAAGGAAGAAGGAGGGAAGGAAGGAGGGGGGTAATGCATTTTTAACGACCACCATGACTAGGCTCTCAGGAGGCTGCTGGCTGCTCATGTTGACTAGGGAGCCAGTCAGATGCTAATGTTGTTATCTCCCAGGGCGTGTGTGTGTGCATATGCATGTGCGTGTGTGTGTGTGCGTGAGAAGTGAGCCTCTGCCCACCATCTTCCTCTGACTGTCTGCTTCTTTCTGGGTTGTGCCGGGCTGTGTCTGCAGGTCCACTGTAGCGATGGAAGGATCTATGGGATTCACCCTGCCAGCTGATAAACTACCATTAAACTAGGAGCGAGGGTAAGGACTTTACCTGACCATGTGACCGGACCAGGAAATAGTCCTGGCCCTACAGTCTGTATACTGGTCAGGTCACATGGTCTGGAAAAAGTCCTGACCCTACAGTCTGTATACTGGTCAGGTAACATGGTCTGGAAAAGGTCCTGACCCTACAGTCTGTATACTGGTCAGGTCACATGGTCTGGAAAAAGTCCTGACCCTACAGTCTGTATAGTGGTCAGGTCACATGGTCTGGAAAAAGTCCTGACCCTACAGTCTGTATAGTGGTCAGGTCACATGGTCTGGAAAAAGTCCTCACCTTATGTAAAGTATATGGCATTGACTACTCACTTAGAAAAAATGGTTACAAAATAGTAAAGTTATCCACATCGAACCCTTTTTGGTTGTAGATAGCAGCTTTTAGTGCACATGTGTACCTGTGTGCGTGTGTGTGAGTATGTCACACCTGGGTTTATATCATATTTAGCGTATTTCAATTAATTTGACAGATATTTGAAGGTGTTTAGAGTGTTGAAATATTTTTATTTGAAAAACAAGTAGCTGAATATTGCAATGTACAGTATTTGAAAATACTCAAATACATTTATTCAAACAACCTGATCTCATAGTTGTTCATAGTTTCACTATGAAATTTATTGTAATATGGATTAATTTTTTACGAGTGAATTCAGCGTGGTTTCAGGGTTAATTCCATGTGGTTACAGGATTAATTCCATAGTGGTTACAGGGTTAATTCCATGTGGTTACAGGATTAATTCCATAGTGGTTACAGGGTTAATTCCATGTGGTTACAAGGTTAATTCCGTGTGGTTACAGGGTTAATTCCATGTGGTTACAGGGTTAATTCCGTGTGGTTACAGGGTTAATTCCATGTGGTTACAGGGTTAATTCCACGTGGTTACAGGGTTAATACCGTAGAGGTTACAGGGTTAATACCGTAGTGGTTACAGGGTTAATACCGTAGTGGTTACAGGGTTAATTCCACGTGGTTACAGGGTTAATACTGTAGTGGTTACAGGGTTAATTCCATGTGGTTACAGGGTTAATTCCGTGTGGTTACAGGGTTAATTCCATGTGGTTACAGGATTAATTCCACGTGGTTACAGGGTTAATACCGTAGTGGTTACAGGGTTAATACCGTAGTGGTTACAGGGTTAATACCGTAGTGGTTACAGGGTTAATTCCACGTGGTTACAGGGTTAATACCGTAGTGGTTACACGGTTAATTCAGCGTGGTTACAGCGTTAATTCCGTAGTGGTTACACGGTTAATTCCATGTGGTTACAGCGTTAATTCCGTAGTGGTTACACAGTTAATTCAGCGTAGTTACAGCATTAATTCCGTAGTGGTTACAGGGTTAATACCGTAGTGGTTACAGGGTTAATACCGTAGTGGTTACAGGGTTAATTCCGTAGTGGTTACAGCATTAATTCCGTAGTGGTTACAGGGTTAATTCAGCGTGGTTACAGCATTAATTCCGTAGTGGTTACAGGGTTAATTCAGTGTGGTTACAGCGTTAATTCCGTAGTGGTTACAGGGTTAATTCAGCGTGGTTACAGGGTTAATTCCGTAGTGGTTACAGGGTTAATTCAGCGTGGTTACAGCATTAATTCCGTAGTGGTTACAGGGTTAATTCAGCGTGGTTACAGCATTAATTCCGTAGTGGTTACAGGGTGAATTCCGTAGTGGTTACAGCGTTAATTCCGTAGTGGTTACAGGGTTAAATCAGCGTGGTTACAGCATTAATTCCGTAGTGGTTACAGGGTTAATTCAGCGTGGTTACAGCATTAATTCCGTAGTGGTTACAGGGTGAATTCCGTAGTGGTTACAGCGTTAATTCCGTAGTGGTTACAGGATTAAATCAGCGTGGTTACAGGGTTAAGTCAGCGTGGTTACAGGGTTAATTCAGCGTGGTTACAGGTTTAAAACAGAAACAACTCAAAGGGTTACTTTTAAGTATTAATTCCGAGTGGTTACAGGGTTAATTCCGTAGTGGTTACAGGGTTAATTCCGTAGTGGTTACAGGGTTAATTCAGCGTGGTTACAGCATTAATTCCGTAGTGGTTACACGGTTAATTCCGTAGTGGTTACAGGGTTAATTCAGCGTGGTTACAGCGTTAATTCCGTAGTGGTTACAGGGTTAATTCAGCGTGGTTACAGCGTTAATTCCGTAGTGGTTACAGGGTTAATTCAGCGTGGTTACAGGGTTAATTCCGTAGTGGTTACAGGGTTAATTCAGCGTGGTTACAGCATTAATTCCATAGTGGTTACAGGGTGAATTCCGTAGTGGTTACAGCATTAATTCCATAGTGGTTACAGGGTTAATTCAGCGTGGTTACAGGGTTAATTCAGCGTGGTTACAGGGTTAATTCAGCGTGGTTACAGGGTTAATTCAGCGTGGTTCCAGGGTTAATTCCATAGTGGTTACAGGTTTAAAACAGAAACAACTCAAAGGGTTACTTTTAAGTATTAATTCAGTGTGGTTATAGGGTTAATTCAGCGTGGTTACAGGGTTAATTCAGCGTGGTTACAGGGTTAATTCCACGTGGTTACAGGGTTAATTCAGCGTGGTTACAGGGTTAATTCAGCGTGGTTACAGGGTTAATTCCGAGTGGTTACAGGGTTAATTCCACGTGGTTACAGGGTTAAGTCAGCGTGGTTACAGGGTTAATTCAGCGTGGTTACAGGGTTAATTCAGCGTGGTTACAGGTTTAAAACAGAAACAACTCAAAGGGTTACTTTTAAGTATTAATTCAGCGTGGTTACAGGGTTAATTCAACGTGGTTACAGGGTTAATTCCGTAGTGGTTACAGGGTTAATTCAACGTGGTTACAGGGTTAATTCCGTAGTGGTTACAGGGTTAATTCAACGTGGTTACAGGGTTAATTCCGTAGTGGTTACAGGGTTAATTCAACGTGGTTACAGGGTTAATTCCGTAGTGGTTACAGGGTTAATTCAACGTGGTTACAGGGTTAATTCAGTGTGGTTACAGGGTTAATTCCACGTGGTTACAGGTTTAATTCTACGTGGTTACAGGGTTAATTCAACGTGGTTACAGGGTTAATTCAACGTGGTTACAGGGTTAATTCCGTAGTGATTACAGGGTTAATTCAACGTGGTTACAGGGTTAATTCAGTGTGGTTACAGGGTTAATTCCACGTGGTTACAGGTTTAATTCTACGTGGTTACAGGGTTAATTCAACGTGGTTACAGGGTTAATTCAACGTGGTTACAGGGTTAATTCCGTAGTGATTACAGGGTTAATTCAAAGTGATTACAGGGTTAATTCAGTGTGGTTTCAGGTTTAATACAGAAACAACTCAAAGGGTTACTTTTAAGTATTAATTCAGCGTGGTTAAAGTTAAGAAGGCTTAAAACAAAATAAGTAAAAACAATGCCATGTTTCCATCAAGTACCATCAAGTACTCTTCCGGCTTGCTAGAACATTGTGAATTGCCATGACGCAGTGGTCTGAGTGTTATGAGTTCGATCCCAGTGCTGCGCCATTGATTATTTTTTTGTGAGCGCCGAGGAAGTCGGAAGTCGACTGGTATTTCTAGTGACAAGGCTGGATTCAAATACACTCCCATACATTTAGCCCAGGCATTTGAAAGTTGTATTTGAAATACGTATTTGAAAATAATTTCAAATATTAGGCAATTTATGGGAAATGATTTTCAAAATACTTAAATACTTTATTTATTTATGTATTCACCTAGGCAAGTCAGTTAAGAACAAATTCTTATTTACAATGACAGCCTACCAAAAGGCAAAAGGCCTTAAATAATCATAAATACAATATCAATATAGGACAAAACACACATCACAACAAGAGAGACAACACAACACTACATAAAGAGAGACCTAAGACCACAACATAGCAAGGCAGCAGCACATGACAACACAGCATGGTAGCAACACCACATAACCACAACATGGTAGCAGCACAAAACATGATACAAACATTAATGGGCAATTTATTGGAGTAGTTGATTCGAGCCATTTTATTGGAAAATACTCAAATTCACAGAAATAAGTATTTAAATAACAACTAATCAAATACACATGTATTTGAACCCAGGTCTGGTGTGTGTGTGTGTGTGTGTGTGTGTGTGTGTGTGTGTGTGTGTGTGTGTGTGTGTAACAGAGAGGAGAGGAGTAGAACGGACCTTTGCCCAGGAAGTATTTGAAGAACCATCTGGTGTGGTACTCCGGGTTCTCCAGATGGACATCGGTTCTTCTCCAGGTTCCCGGGGTGTAGTCCGTCGTCTATACACACACACACACACACACACACACACACACACACACACACACACACACACACACACACACACACACACACACACACACACACAAAGGTTAGTGACAAACACACACAAATGCTTCCACACACACAATACATATCACAACACTCACATCACAACAAACCTGATAATGGTTTCTGTACACAAGGGCGATTCATAACACTGTTGTCACTATTACATACAGTATAGTACACACACACACACACGCACACACACGCACACGCACACACGCACACACTCCCCCCTCCACTCCACCCCCCCGACACACACTGATTTACCACAATATACACATACATTAACCTACAGCCGGACCTTGAAAACAGAAACACATGGTTGTTCAGTCAGGGTTTCCTAGACGATGTTGAGGTGCTGACAGAAGAAAAGCTCTTTGTAACCAGTAGATGTCCCGTCATCAATAATAATGTTAAGCCCTCTATAAGTCCCTCTACTAATGCACCTCCTCCTCATCCTTGACAGGATGTCCCATTGTTGATTCATGCTATTGAGGGCAAGCCTCACACCTACCCACAGGCCACGCGCACGCACGCACGCACGCACACACGCACGCACACACGCACACACTGTGACAGGTGGGATGGGTTCTTAAACAGAGGGGAGAGGAGATAGGAGACACGTTAGTTTGTTTTTCTTTGCAGGGAAAACATCCCAGGTTGTCATGGTTACTGAAGCAACGGTGCTTCAGCTGAGAAAGGTGGAGGTGTGTGTGTGTGTGTGTGTGTGTGTGTGTGTGTGTGTGTGTGTGCGTGCTTGAGCGAGTGAGTGAGTGAGTGAGTGAGTGTGCGTGCGTGCATGTGTGTGGGCATATGTGTGTGTGTTTGTGTGTGTGTGTGTGTGTTTGTGTGTGTGTGTGTATATGTGTTTGTGTTTGTGTGTGTGTGTGTGTTTGTGTTTGTGTGTTTGTGTGTGTGTGTGTGTGTGTGTGTGTGTGTGTGTGTGTTTGTGTGTGTGTGTGTGTGTGTGTGTGTGTTTGTGTGTGTGTGTGTGTGTTTGTGTGTGTGTGTGTGTGTGTGTGTGTGTGTGTGAAAAGTATTCAAATGTATACACTCACTACCGTAAGTCTGGATAAGACAGTCTGCTAAATGACAGGAATGTAACAAGATGTGTGTGTGTAAATACAATAGAATAGTGAAATTGACAGTGATGCACACTGTCATGTCTGGTGCATGTTAGGGCATGAACGTGAAGGCGATGGAGGGGATGGTGATAAAACATAAATGAAGACAAAAGTGTTGCTGTTTTGTTGTTCTCTTCGCCCATTCTCCCGATGGAGAGGAACGACAAAAAGAGAGAGAGAAGAAGAGAAGCCACACTGAACAAAAATATAAACGCAACATGTAAAGTGTTGGTCTGAAATTAAAGATCCCAGAAATGTGTTTACATCCCTGTTAGTGAGCATTTCTACTTTGCCAAGATAATCCATCTACCAGACAGGTGTGGCATATCAAGAAACTGATTAAACAGCATGATCATTACACAGGTGCACCACAGATGTCTACAGACCACATATAACCACGCCTGCCCAGGACCTCCACATCTGGCTTCTTCACCAGCGGGATCGTCTGAGACCAGCCACCTGCATTGCTGACGAAACTGTGGGTTTGCACAACCAAAGAATTTCTGCACAAACTGTCAGAAACCGTCTCTGGGAAGCTCATCTGCATGTTCGTTGTCCTCACCAGGGTCTTGACCTGACTACAGTTTGGTGTTGTAACCTACTTCAGTGGGCAAATGTTCACCTTCAATGGCCACTGGCACACTGGAGAAGAGTGCTCTTCACGGATGAATCCCGGTTTCAACCGTACCGGGCAGATGGCAGACAGCTTGTATGGCGTTGTGTGTGCAAGTGGGTGGAAGACAGATAGAAACAAGTTGCTGATGTCAACGTTGTGAACATGGTGCTGGTGGGGTTATGGAATGGGCAGGCTCAAGCTACGGACAACCAACACAATTGCATTATATTGATGGCAATTTGAATGCACAGAGATACCGTGAAGAGATCCAAAGGCCCATTGTCGTACCATTCATACGCCGCCATCACCTCATGTTTCAGCATTATAATGCACGGCCCCATGTCGCAATGATCTGTACACAATTCCTGGAAGCTGAAAATGTCCCAGTTCTTCTATGGCCTGCATAGTCACCAGATATGTCACCCATTGAGCATGTTTTGGATGCTGTGGATCGACGTGTACGACAGTGTCACAGATAGAACAATGAGACAGATATTTCACCAGATGTATAAATGTGAAGCATCCGCTTGACGTTTCCACTTACTACCATATATGGTAATGAGAGGAAACCCAGTGTCCGTCAGTGGGAGAAGATGGAACCAGATGGATTTTGGCCGACATTCTGCACATTTTGTCATCGCTGAAACATTTGATCTTAATACAGTTTTCTGTTCTAAAAACTACCATCTGTTATGAACAGAGTGGACTAAGTTTTGTCGACTTTACCCTTTGCCAGAGTAGGCATTCCCTACCTGAAATATGCAGACGTATGCTAGAATGGGCCAATGGGATCTTGCTAGATCGTGCTTGGCTCTGCCCACCTCCTTGCTTGTTCTGCCCACTATGACTCATTTGTTCACGTTGGAGATGGCAGGCTGTGGTCTATCTTGGTTTAGATACAAAAATCTTTGGCAGTGTGTTCTAGTTCCCGCCAATATCCAGCAACTTCGCACAGCCATTGGAAAGTAGTAGGACAACATTCCACAGGCCACAATTAACAGCCTGTTGATCTTATCCTTCAATAACACACTCCCCAAAGCAAATCAGGGGGAGAAAAATAGGCTTATTCAAAGAGAACAAATCATAGTTGTTATGCTGGGAAGTAGATGACAGATGTTCCTTCTTCTTTCTCCTCAGTGATTCTCCACAGAACTAAGTGACAGGATGTAATTTATAATACCCAACCCTAGCCTGTGGATGAACAATTAGAATTCCTGGCAATAAAATTGGGCCAATGGCCAGATAACAAGTATCCCATTTCAGGCTCAATTTGAACCAATGAGAACTTGCCACATGTAGCTATGAGTCCTGGACTGAAATTCCTCCCATGTCTCTGACCCATTAATCAACAATTCCCTATTACAGAAAAACAACTATTTCCATTGATTGTTAATTCCCTCTTCACCTTTAGTCCTCTGCGTTGTGTCTTAAAATATTCTTACAAGCCTGATCAACTCTATGCCAAGGATATGTGTCACACTGCATGAGGCAAGCGGTGGTCACACCAGATACTGACTGGCTTTCTGATCCATGCCTATACCTTTAAAAAAAAATCTGTGACCAACATATATTCCCAGTCAAAAGAAATCAATAGATTAGGATGTCACAGGAAGGCAAAGAAGATCATCAAGGATTCCATGTCTATGTACACAGGGCAGCAGCCTCTAAGATGCAGGGTTGCGCAACCGAGTGGTATCCGGCTAGTGATGGCTATTTAACATTCTGATGGCCTTGAGATAGAAGCTGTTTTTCAGTCTCCCGGTCCCAGCTTTGATTTACCTGTACTGACCTCGCCTTCTCCGATGATAGCAGCGTGAACAGGCAGTAGCTCGGGTGTTTGATGTCCTTTATGATCTTTTTGGCCTTCCTGTGACATCGGGTGCTGTAGGTGTCCTGGAGGGCAGGCAGTGTGCCCCCGGTGATGTGTTTGACAGACTGCTCCACCCCCGACAGGATGCTCTCAATTGTGCATCTGTAAAAGTTTGTGAGGGTCTTAGGGACCAAGCCAAATTTCTTCAGCTTCTTGAGGTTGAAGAGGCGTTGTTGCTCCTTCATCACCACAATGTCTGTGTGGGTGGACCATTTCAGATTGTCAGTGATGTGTACGCCGAAGAACATGAAGCTTTTCATCTTCTCCACTGCGGTCCCATCGATGTGGACAGGGGGGTGCTCCCTCTGCTGTTTCTTGAAGTCCACAATCAGCTCCTTTGTTGATAGATATAGATTTTTCAGAATTGAGAGGTAGTAACATTTTTCAGCGTTGGGAGGTAGTAACATTTTTCAGAGGTGGGAGGTAGTAACATTTGGAAGCGTTGGGAGGTAGTAACATTTTTCAGCGTTGGGAGGTAGTAACATTTTTCAGCGTTGGGAGGTAGTAACATTTTTCAGCGTTGGGAGGTAGTAACATTTTTCAGTGTTGGGAGGTAGTAACATTTTTCAGCGTTGGGAGGTAGTAACATTTTTCAGCGTTGGGAGGTAGTAACATTTTTCAGCATTGGGAGTTAGTAACATTTGGTAGCGTTGGGAGGTAGTACAATTTTTCAACGTTGGGAGGTAGTAACATTTTTCAGCGTTGGGATGTAGTAACATTTTTCAGCGTTGGGAGGTAGTAACACTTTTCAACGTTGGGAGGTAGTAAAATTTTTCAGCGTTGGGAGGTAGTAACATTTTTCAGCGTTGGGAGGAAGTAACATTTTTCAGCGTTGGGAGGTAGTAACATTTGGTAGCGTTGGGAGGTAGTAACATTTGGTAGCGTTGGGAGGTAGTAACATTTGGTAGCGTTGGGTGGTAGTAACATTTGGTAGCGTTGGGAGGTAGTAACATTTGGTAGCGTTGGGAGGTAGTAACATTTGGAAGCTTTGGGAGGTAGTAACATTTGGTAGCTTTGGGAGGTAGTAACATTTTTCAGCGTTGGGAGGTAGTAACATTTGGAAGCTTTGGGAGGTAGTAACATTTGGAAGAGTTGGGAGGTAGTAACATTTTTCAGCTTTGGCAGGTAGTAACATTTTTCAACGTTAAGGGGGTAGTAACATTTTTCAGCAATGGGAGGTAGTAACATTTGGAAGCGTTGGGAGGTAGTAACATTTTTCAGCGTTGGGAGGTAGTAACATTTTTCAATGTTGGGAGGTAGTAACATTTGGAAGCATAAAGTATTTATTTTAGGGGTTGATCCAAAGACATAGTTTTTACTGTTTAATTGTTCACCAGCTCATGACATCACACACACACACACACACACACACACACACACACACACACACACACACACACACACACACACACACACTGATCACCACATCCCCATACGCCCCATGTCTGTGTGTGTTTGTATGTGTGTGTAATTGCATGCGTCATGTAATTGCATGCGCCATGTATCCAAATAAATAACTATAGACCAGTGAGTGTGTGTATGTGGGTGCGTGTAGGGGTCCTCACCTCATCTGATGAGCCATTCTCCACTCGGAAACGACCCGCTCTCTGTATGGCTCCGTCTGCATCACTAGAGATCAGCTAGAGGGTGGATCGAGAGAGAGAGAGAAAGAGGAGAGGAAGAGAGAAAGAGAAAGGAGGAGAGGGACAGAGAGAAAGAAAGAGTAGAAGGAGAGAGAGAAAGAGGATAGGGAGAGAGAGAAAGAGGATAGGGAGAGAAAGAAAGAGGAGAGGGAGGGAGAGAGAGAGAGAAAGAGGAGAGGGAGAAAGAAAAAGAGGAGAGGGAGAGAGAGACAGAGAGAAAAGAGAGAGAGAGAGATAGGGGGAGAGAGAGAGGGGGAGTTGAAGAGAGAAAGAAAGAGGAGAGGGAGAGAAAGAGGAGAGAGAGAAATAAAGGAAGAGGAGAGGGAGAGAGAAAGGGGAGAGGGAGAAAGAGAGAGAGAAAGAAAGAGGAGAGGGAGAGAGAGAAATAAAGAGGAGAGGGAGAGAGAGACAGAGAGAAAAGAGAGAGAGAGAGAGATAGGGGGAGAGAGAGAGAGGGAGTTGAAGAGAGAAAGAAAGAGGAGAGGGAGAGAAAGAGGAGAGAGAGAAATAAAAGAAGAGGAGAGGGAGAGAGAAAGAGGAGAGGGAGAGAGAGAGAGAAAGAAAGAGGAGAGGGAGAGAGAGAAATAAAGAGGAGAGGGAGAGAGAGAGAGAAAGAAAGAGGAGAGGGAGAGAGAGAGAAATAAAGAGGAGAGGGAGAGAGAGAAGGAGGAGAGGGAGAGAGAGAGAGAGAAAGAAATAGGAGAGGGAGAGAGAGAGAGAAAAAGGGAGGGAGAAAGAGAGAAAGAGGAGAGAGAGAGAAAGAGAGAAAGAAAGAGGAGAGAGAGAAAGGAAGAGGAGAAGGAGAGAGATAAAGAGGATAGGGAGAGAGAGAAAGAGGAGAGGGAGGGAGAGAGAGAGAGAAAGAGGAGAGGGAGAGAGAAAGAAGAGAGGGAGAAAGAGGAGAGGGAGAGAGAGACAGAGAGAAGAGAGAGATAGGGGGAGAGAGAGGGGGGAGTTGGAGAGAGAAAGAAAGAGGAGAGGGAGTGAAAGAGGAGAGAGAAATAAAGGAAGAGGAGGGAGAGAGAGAGAGAAAGAGGAGAGGGAGAGAGAAAAAGAAAGAGGAGAGGGAGAGAGCGAGAGAAAGAAAAAGGAGAGAGAGAGAGAGAGGGAAAGAAAGAGGAGAGGGAGAGAGAAAGAGGGGAGAAAGAGAGAGAGAAAGAGGAGAGGGAGAGAGAGAGAAAGAGGAGAGGGAGAGAAAGAGGAGAGGGAGACAGAGAGAAAGAGGAGAGAGAGAGAGAGAGAGAGAAAGAGGAGAGGGAGAGAGAGAAGGAAAGAAAGAGGAGAGGGAGAGAGAAAGAGGAGAGGGAGAGAGAAAGAGGAGAGAGAGAGAGAGAGAAAGAGGAGAGGGAGAGAGAGAAAGAGGAGAGGGAGAGAGAAAGAGGAGAGGGAGAGAGAGAAAGAGGAGAGAGAGAGAGAGAAAGAGGAGAGGGAGAGAGAGAAATAGGAGAGGGAGAGAGAGAAATAGGAGAGGGAGAGAGAGAGGGAAAGAAAGAGGAGAGGGAGAGAGAAAGAGGAGAGAGAGAGAAAGAGGAGAGGGAGAGAGAGGGACAGAAAGAGGAGAGGGAGAGAGAGAAAGAGGAGAGGGAGAGAGAGAGAAAGAGAAAGAGGAGAGAGAGAGAGAAAGGGGAGAGAGTAAGAGCGAGCGAGAGAGAGAAAGAGAGAGAGAGAAAGAGGAGAGAGAAAGTGAGAGAGCGAGAGAGAGAAAGAGAAAGAGGAGAGGGAGAGAGAGAGAGAAAGAGGAGAGGGAGAGAGAGAGAGAGATAGGGGAGAGAGAGAGAGAGAAAGAAAGAGGAGAGGGAGAAGGAGAAAGAGGAGAGGGAGAAGGAGAAAGAGGAGAGGGAGAGATAGAGAGAGAGAGAAAGAGAGGAGAGGGAGAGAGAGAGAGAGGAGAGGAGAGGAGAGGAGAGGAGAGGAGAGAGAGAGAGAGAGAGAGAGAGACACTTTATAGGCACAATTCATCTCATGTCTAGAGAATTCAAACTTAAATTAAAAGATAAAACACTGCAAGCAATCCTTACAACAAAACTAGTCCCATTCCATTTACAGCAGCGAGAGAGAAAGAGAAAGAGAGAAAGAGAAAGAGGAGAGGGAGAGAGAGAAAGAGGAGAGGGAGAGAGAGAGAAAGAGGAGAGGGAGAGAGAGAAAGAGGAGAGGGAGAGAGAGAGAAAGAGGAGAGGAAGAGAGAGAAAGAGGAGAGAGAGCGAGCGAGAGAGAGAAAGAGGAGAGAGAGAGAGAGAGTGAGCGAGCGAGAGAGAGAAAGAGGAGAGAGAGAGAAAGAGAAAGAGGAGAGGGAGAGATAGAGAGAAAGAAAGAGGAGAGGGAGAGAGAAAGAAGAGTGGAAGAGGGTGAAAGTGGAGAGGGAGAGAGAGAGAGAGAGAGAGAGAGAGAGAGAGAGAGAGAGAGAGAGAGAGAGAGAGAGAGAGAGAAAGAGGAGAGAGAGAGAGAAAGAGAAAGAGGAGAGTGTGAGAGAAAGAAAGAGGAGACGGTTGAGAACAAGTTCTCATTTTACAAATGCGACCTGGCCAAGATAAAGCAAGGCAGTGCGACAAAATCAACAACACAGAGTTACACATAAACAAACGTACAGTCAATAACACAAAATAAAAGAAAAATAGAAAGATCTATGTTCAGTGTGTGAAAATGTAGAAGAGTAGGGAGGTAGGCAATAAATAGGCCCTAGAGGTGAAAATAATTACAATTTAGCATTAATACTGGAGTGATATATGTGCAGACGATGATGTGCAAGTAGAGATACTGGGTTGCAAAGAACAAGAGGGTAAGTAATAATATGGGGATGAGGTAGTTGGGTGTGCTATTTACAGACAGAGATGAACTGTACCGGTACACAGCCTGTCTGGGACATGGAACCATAGGCTGGGTTTCAATTTATTTTTATTGAGCTGACATATGCCACTTTTACTGTGAATGCAAACACATCGGATTGAATCTCGGCCACAGTGAGTCATCCTCTGTGTTGTCCTCAGTCCTAATAATGATGCTAGCTTTTGTTTACAATGGTCCTCCAGTGACAATACAGGACCTGCTGGGACCAGCTTCATCCACTGTGTTGTGTGATTGTGTTTACTACTCTCCATAGCAAAAGAGGAGGAAGTAGCCATCTTCACCTGTCTCTCCATCTTCCTGACATTTCTTCTCACTGTGGAGACTTGACATCCTCTCTCCTTTCCTTTCCTTCCCCTCCTCTCCTCTCACCCCCTTGCCCCGCATACCGCACAAAGCCTGGTTGCCTGGCAACCCAACACAGAACCTCTCCTCTCTGCTCTCTCCATCTTTTCCCTCTACTCAGTTGCTCTCTCCCTCTTCCCTCTCTAACTCTTCTGTCATTCTCTGAATGATATAGGGTGTCTCTCTCCCTCTTCCCTCTCTAACTCTTCTGTCATTCTCTGCATGATATAGGGTGTCTCTCTCCCTCTTCCCTCTCTAACTCTTCTGTCATTCTCTGAATGATATAGGGTGTTTCTCTCCCTCTTCCCTCTCTAACTCTTCTGTCATTCTCTGAATGATATAGGGTGTCTCTCTCCCTCTTCCCTCTCTAACTCTTCTGTCATTCTCTGCATGATATAGGGTGTCTCTCTCCCTCTTCCCTCTCTAACTCTTCTGTCATTCTCTGAATGATATAGGGTGTCTCTCTCCCTCTTCCCTCTCTAACTCTTCTGTCATTCTCTGAATGATATAGGGTGTCTCTCTCCCTCTTCCCTCTCTAACTCTTCTGTCATTCTCTGAATGATATAGGGTGTCTCTCTCCCTCTTCCCTCTCTAACTCTTCTGTCATTCTCTGAATGATATAGGGTGTCTCTCTCCCTCTTCCCTCTCTAACTCTTCTGTCATTCTCTGCATGATATAGGGTGTCTCTCTCCCTCTTCCCTCTCTAACTCTTCTGTCATTCTCTGAATGATATAAAGTTGTGCTCTGCCAAGGTGTTCACCAAAACGTGGCACAGTGCTGGCACACCGGACTCTCTCTGCATGCATGTGTGTGTGTTCTGCCGCAGATGGTCTATAATGGTCAGAAGAAGCCAAGAGGAGCAGGAAGTCCAGGATGCTGACGTGTGTTTATGGGGGGTTGGGGGTTATGCAATGTAGGCAGTTTTCCATGTCTATAATTCTATGCTGCACTGCAGCTCCTAGAGACTAGGACATTCTATCCACTCTTATATATCAGAGTAATGGAATACGTACAACACTGTGTATTAGGCCATGGTTTAAACTAGACGTCAACCGATTATGATTTTTCAACGCCGATACCGATACCCTGCAACGCAGGACAAGCTAGTAGGAACAGGCCTCTCTCTGGGCATGAGAGGCCACTAGTAATATCATCAACCATGTGTAGTGATTATGTGAAGATTGATAGATTTTTATAAGGTAAGTTTAATGCTAGCTAGCAACTTACCTTGGCTCCTTGTAGCCACAAGGTCCTTTTGACGCTGCACTCGCGTAACAGGTGGTCAGCCTGCCACGCGGTCTCCTCGTGGACTGCAATGTAATCGGCCATAATCGGCGTCCAAAAAGGCTGATTACTGATTGTTACGAAAACTTGAAATCGGCCCTAATTAATCGGCCATGAATCGGTCGACCTCTTGTTTAAACAGCAGTGTGTGAGATTCATGTGATTGAGACTGGGCCTATAGTGATGAGCTGGAGAAATCCTAGCTTCTCTACTCCTATATGCATATCCAATGTGGCTGTAAACAAATATAATCCCTCTACACATGCTGTTGTGGTGTGTGTGTGTGTGTGTGTGTGTGTGTGTGTGTGTGTGTGTGTGTGTGTGTGTGTGTGTGTGTGTGTGTGTGTGTGTTCGCTTGTGTGCATTCATGTGCCTGTATATGTGTGTGTGTGTGTGTCATTGTTTATGTGTTTTTGTGTGCGGTTGTACGCATTCACAGGACTGTGTGTGTGTGTGTGTGTATGTATGTGTGTGTGTGTGTGTGTGTGTGTGTGTGTGTGTGTGTGTGTGTGTGTGTGTGTGTGTGTGTGTGTGTGTGTGTGTGTGTGTGTTCCTCTCAGGGGAGTGATGTCCCAGGTATAAGGTGCCACTGGCTTATCAGCAGTAGAAGAGTATATTGAGGACTATACAATATGTGATGACATTAGAGAAACAGGCAGCAAGGCCTTATGAGAAACAGGCAGCAAGACCTTATGAGAAACAGGCAGCAAGGCCTTATGAGAAACAGGCAGCGAGACCTTATGCGAAACAGGCAGCAAGGCTTTATGAGAAACAAGCATCAAGGCCTTATGAGAAACAATCAGCAAGGCCTTGTGAGAAACAGGCAACAAGGCTTTATGAGAAACAAGCATCAAGGGTTTATGAGAAACAGGCAGCAAGGCCTTATGAGAAACAGGCAGCAAGGCCTTGTGAGAAACAGGCAGCAAGGCTTTATGAGAAACAAGCATCAAGGGTTTTTGAGAAACAGGCAGCAAGGCCTTGTGAGAAACAGGCAGCAAGGCCTTATGAGAAACAGGCAGCAAGGCCTTGTGAGAAACAGGCAGCGAGGCTTTATAACAAACAAGCATCAAGGCCTTATGAGAAACAGGCAACAAGGCCTTGTGAGATACAGGCAACAAGGCCTTATGAGATACAGGCAGCAAGGCCTTATGAGATACAGGCAGCAAGGCCTTATGAGATACAGGCAGCAAGGCCTTATGAGATACAGGCAGCAAGGCCTTATGAGATACAGGCAGCAAGGCCTTATGAGAAACAGGCAGCAAGGCCTTATCAGATACAGGCAGCAAGGCCTTATGAGAAAGAGGCAGCAAGGCCTTATGAGATACAGGCAGCAAGGCCTTATGAGATACAGGCAGCAAGGCCTTATGAGATACAGGCAGCAAGGCCTTATGAGATACAGGCAGCAAGGCCTTATGAGATACAGGCAGCAAGGCCTTGTGAGAAACAGGCAACAAGGCTTTATGAGAAACAAGCATCAAGGGTTTATGAGAAACAGGCAGCAAGGCCTTATGAGAAACAGGCAGCAAGGCCTTGTGAGAAACAGGCAGCAAGGCTTTATGAGAAACAAGCATCAAGTCCTTGTGAGAAACAGGCAGCAAGGCCTTGTGAGAAACAGGCAGCAAGGCCTTATGAGAAACAGGCAGCAAGGCCTTGTGAGAAACAGGCAGCGAGGCTTTATAACAAACAAGCATCAAGGCCTTATGAGAAACAGGCAACAAGGCCTTGTGAGATACAGGCAACAAGGCCTTATGAGATACAGGCAGCAAGGCCTTATGAGATACAGGCAGCAAGGCCTTATGAGATACAGGCAGCAAGGCCTTATGAGATACAGGCAGCAAGGCCTTATGAGATACAGGCAGCAAGGCCTTATGAGATACAGGCAGCAAGGCCTTATGAGATACAGGCAGCAAGGCCTTATGAGAAACAGGCAGCAAGGCCTTATCAGATACAGGCAGCAAGGCCTTATGAGAAAGAGGCAGCAAGGCCTTATGAGATACAGGCAGCAAGGCCTTATGAGATACAGGCAGCAAGGCCTTATGAGATACAGGCAGCAAGGCCTTATGAGATACAGGCAGCAAGGCCTTATGAGATACAGGCAGCAAGGCCTTATGAGAAACAGGCAGCAAGGCCTTATGAGATACAGGCAGCAAGGCCTTATGAGAAACAGGCAGCAAGGCATTATGAGATACAGGCAGCAAGGCCTTATGAGAAACAGGCAGCAAGGCCTTATGAGAAACAGGCAGCAAGGCCTTATGAGAAACAGCAGGACTCCACTAGTAGACTGCAGATCTTTACTATCCTTTTCACACATACTGTAGACACACAAACACACACACTCGCACACACACAAACACACACACTCGCACACTCACAAACACACACACTCGCACACTCACAAACACACACACACTCGCACACACACAAACACACACACTCGCACACTCACAAACACACACACACTCGCACACTCACAAACACACACACTCGCACACACACAAACACACACACTCGCACACTCACAAACACACACACACTCGCACACTCACAAACACACACACTCGCACACACACAAACACACATACACTCGCACACACACAAACACAAACACACACACTCGCACACACACTCGCACACACACACTCGCACACACACAAACACACACACTCGCACACAAACACACACACTCGTGCACACACACACGCACACACACACACATACAAACACACACACACACACTCGCACACACACACACACGCACACACACGCACACACACTCGCACACACAAACACACACACTTGCACACACACAAACACACACACTCGCACACACACACTCGCACACACACAAACACACACACACACACACACTTGCACACACACAAACACACACACACACACGCACACACACACACACACAAACACACACACACTCGCGCACACACACACTCGCACACACACACACACACAAACACGCACACTCGCGCACACTCGCGCACACACACACACACACACACATACACATACAGAGACACATACTCTCTATATGGAAATCTTTACCTCCCCTGTCCACAACTTGTGTGTGTGTGTGTGTGTGTGTGTCAGTAGGACA